>NC_142878.1:23668560-23969090 GCF_051225735.1 Oryctolagus cuniculus | reverse complement strand
TTCAAACATATAGAATTAAAAATATTTAAAGGTAAGATGTTATTATTATCCTCCAAAGCTTACAACCAAAAGGGAATTACAGTCTAATAGGAACCATTCGAGAAGCAGAATGTACTTCCCATTAGAAGCAGATAAAACTTTCAGTCTGCCAATTGAACGTATATGAGGGTTAGGAAAAGGGAAAAGTCAGACAAGAGTGACTGGCGAATGCTACCATGTACCATGACTCGATCAGCTTCGGCTAACATCACAACACCCGGAAAACATCTAGATCAAAGAGCAGAGGTACAGATTTGGGAGAAATCAGCACAGAGGAAATAAAGACCTTAGGGTAGATAAGTACTCTAAGAGATGACTTAGCCCAGGCTGCTGTAACAAAATACCCTTGATTGGGTGACTTAAACTGCAGACATCTCTAAGATGGGTGTTGTGGCTCAGCAGGCTAAGCCACTGCTTGGGATGCCTGCAACCCACATTGGAGTGCCATGGTAGTTCCAGCGAGGCCGCAGGTGATGGCCCAGGTACTGAGTTCCTGAGGCCCAAATGGGAGATCCAGATGGAGTTCCTGGATCCTGGCACTGGCTTGGCCCGGCCCCAGCTGTGGTGGCATTTGAGGAGTGAACCAGCAGATGGAAGTATCCCCTGCTCCTCTCTTTTTCTCTTTCTCTCCTTCCCTCCACCCCAAGTAGATTAAAATAAACATTTAAAGAAAAATAGAATCTGTTTTTCACTGTTCTGGAGGTTGGGAAGTCTCGGCTTGCAGAGAGAGTGCTGTCATTTCACTGTGTGCTCATAGGACCACTTCTTTGTGCTGGAGGAAAGAGAGCGTATGGTTCTTTCTCTTCTAACAGCACTGCTCCCATGATGGAGGCGTCACCCTCAGGGCCTCATCTAAACCTAAATTCCTCCCGCTGGCCATGCCCCCATCCACCATCACAATGGGCATTAGGACTGAACTATATGAATGGAGGAGGAAGACAGGCGGTTCACAGCGACAGCCGCAGCATAAGCCCTGGGGTGTGGCTGCTTTGGGGAGGCACAAGAAGCAAAGTTCAAGAAAGCAAAGAGGCCGGCACCAGAGAGGAAGGAGGGTAGTCTTAAATAGATTTAGAAGTCCCTGGGATAGATTTGTTTCATAGGATTATTCTGAGATATTTTATTAAAAATTAATTGGCAATTTCCTGCATGAAAAGCTTGGGACAGAGGGTCAAGCGACTTGCTCAAGGGACCATCGTGAATCAGCAGCCACACATTAGTCTACCACACATGCAGTGCAACTGGAAACGCAGAGCTGAGAAAGGAAAGAAATTGAAATTCTACAAATGCAAGGATTTTTATCATGTTAAAGCTCAAAAAGCCTAAAATACTTGGCTGCAATTTCACAATCTTCGAGACTGTACTCATAGTCAAAATTGGCCTTTCTGGTTCAGAGAAGCAGAAGAAAACAGACTAGTGACAAAAGAGAAAAAATTTTATTTTTTTGGTGTCTTTTCACAAAAATTGAAAAGGTAAAAATCCATTAAAACCTTCAGTTAAATATCAATGTTATAATTCTATAATGTTTACTTTTAGATTTTTATATAGTATTTGAGTTTTGAGTGTATATAATATAGCATTAGCAATATGGTTCTGAGAGAGGAGTTGAAAATATATTATTAAAGGAACCTGTAGCAGTCAAAGATTTTAGTGATTTAATGAGAAATAAAAAAAATTAATTAAAATATTTTTGTTTTCTTGCTGTAATTCTATACTGAACACACATGAAAATCATGATTCTAGAGTGTGGAATGTAAAATTAATTGTTTCACTCTCAAGTTGAGAATATTTTTTAAGATAAATACTATAACATAGCTATCAAATTATCACCTCTCCATTTTATGTTGAAAATTTTTTATTAAACTGATAAAACTTTGTTTCTGTTGCATTAATAATGTTCTGTTATACATAACGTAAAAAATGTTCATAAAAAAAAAGAATGGGTAGTGTTAGGGACTTGGGTTCTCTGAGGCTAACGGACAGCTCTCTAATTTTGAAGGGTGATTGAGTTTGCAGGAGAGTTTATCAATAATGAGTAAGACCATAAGAACGTCCTGAAAGGGTTAGCACAGTCACACCTCTTAGGGTTTTAAGCTCTGTTCAGTAAACTATAGATAGGTAGGGAAGCCTGGGTTCTGACGTGGGAATTGAATATCCAGTTGAATTATAAATAAGAGTCCCTCTGCCTGAAGCTTTTCTTCTGGTGGCTTCCATATGGACACCTTTGGTTCATTTCTTCTCTCTTTGATCACTTGTTCTTTGATTCCTCATTCTTGCATTCCTTAAATTTGATGTTCATGGACACGGCTCCCTCACGCCGAGTCTCTCCCTTTCTATCTGTTTATAGACTCAGTGTTGAAAGAGGTTCATCAGATATTTTCCTCTGATCACATCTCCATTTGGTATTTTTTCTTTGCCCATACACAAAGGGTCTAGGGGTGCTGCTGGGACCAGCACATGTTGGTTAGAGTGCATCTCAGCTAAGGTGCCCCCATGTCCAGGGTCTCCTCCTCAGCCTCTCTTGTCCACCAGATGCTTGACTGTTACTGCTGCCAAAAATGTATCACTGTATGCCCATTTATTTCTGGCAATAGATCTTCAGCACGGAGCAAGGAGCAGCCAACACGCCAGTTACCGTTCACTGATGGCTCACTGCATGCTGACCACTTCATAGGGCAGCAACTGACTAATCATTACTAACTCTTCTTGCAAGACAAGAAAACTAAGGCACACAGCGGTTAAACAACTTGCCCAGCTGCTGAGCAGAGAAGCCAAGATTCAGCCCACGCTGTCTAACTCCTGATGCAGTGCTTTAGGAAAAAAAAAAAAAAAGGTGTCTGGAGTGGGCAGAGAGAAACAGGGTAATCAGAGGGGGAATATTGATCAGGAACATTGAGAAATGGGGCTTGAGTGCAAGGGGGAAGAGAGAGGTGCAGTGAAGTAGGTAGGAGGCAGGGAAACAAAGGCGACGTCCATCTGCGGCAATGTGACCCCGGTCCCCTCCTGCCTCCCTGACGTGTGCCCCTCCCTGTGTCCTGCTTGCTTCCTGGCACTCCTGTTCCCAGTGCCCTTTCAATCCACCCCCCCTCCACATCCTGTGTAGCCCTCCAGCCTGCATTACAGTCTCTCTCCATGTCCACCCACCCTACTTAGAGATATTTCCCCACTCACAGGGGGACGGAACCTCATGCTATGTTAGATTGTTACGAAGAATTTTCTGTTCATTCTTCTGAACCACTGAGGGTACCTCCAATTCAGGGTCATGCCTTACACAGGGTGCTTCATTAGTTCCACTTCCCATGTGCCACCATCCCCTCATCATGCTGACCACGTAATAGACGTTCTTTAATACTTGTTGACTCAAATTCCATTATTATGGGAAAGCTCTGAAATGACCTTCGCTTGAGTGAGTTCTCAATCTTTAACTTTCTGTTTGTTTGTGGCACGCTATGGAGATCCATTGTTGGAGAGTGCTTCCAGAACTTCTGTTTCCTAGGTATGGTTTGAGTTATTTAATGGAGAAAAAAAACAAAACAACTCTTGGCTTCCGGGAAACATTTTTTATAGCATTATTATTGGCAACTCATGCTGACATGGAACTACTTCTTTATTTTGGCTGAACTCTGAATACAGATTAACATTCTCCAAGTCTCTTCTGGAATCAACGTTACTCTCATGCAAAGTTCCTAAAACTGCTCGTCAAATCTCTCGATAGGGACCAGAAACAACCATGTGTATAGAAGAATGAGCTATCTAGAATATCAAAGTCTATGTTCATTTTGCTGCTTGCAGTAATAGTATTCTTCAAGCAGATACATTCCCAAATGTTCACCATCTGCACAACGCCAAGTAAATCAAACAATTTTCAATTGTAATTGGGCAACAATATGGTCTACCTTCTGTCTTACTATTTGAGCTTGCAATGTAGGTTATTGCAGACAGACACTATTGCTTACAAGGCAGAACAAGGAGTCTCAGGTAAGTATGATTCTAGAATTCATGGCACACAGCACCCAGAATGCACTCACCAGTGACTACCCAATCTACCAAAATCTTTGAAATATCCTTCATGGAGCTTTCTTTTCTTAACGAAGCTTTCTTTTCTTAAATTATCTCATTATAATCTTGTCAAGTTAGTCAACTTTCTTGTACTTCAATTCTGTCTCCCATTTAGATTTTAAACTACAAGTAAATAAACCATTAAAAAAAATTCCTTTGTATTTCCTACCTAATCCCAATGCTTACAAACCAGTAGCTCAGCTAATTGATTCATGATCAAGTCAACAAATTTGAGTGGCTTTTTCCATCAAAGATCACAGAAGATTTTTTTGTATTCTCTATTCAGAGGATGTTACCATCCTTCACTCATAAGTAAACTTATAAATAAATATTTATCATATATTTAGTCTGAGGTCTGCCTGAAAAGAGAATAAAGAGGAACCTAGAAAGTGCTACCTTCCTATAGTTTATTTTTTCAAATATATTTTGAAAACTACAGAGCTATTCTTTAGTTTTGCTCCAGGGCTAGTCCCATCTTGGATAGTTTTTCTCCTTGAATCAGCTGGGCATTTTATAAAGAGCACCTCCCTGGTAATTCTGGTAATTTACAGGGTTTACAACCATGGTAGTGCCTCTGCCACAGGGCTGATAGCTGAGCTCCTAATGCTTAGAAAACACAAGCAATGGTCTTCAAAACCATTTATATAAAGAAGCAAGGCCATCTGCTGATCAATAGTACCAGATCTTTTATTAGTTATTTATTTGGGAGGCAGAGAGACAGAAAAAGAGACAAAGAGGGAGATCTCCCATCCATTGGTTCACTCTCTCAAAGTGCCAACAACAGTCAAGACTAGGTCAGGTAAAGGCAGGATATTGGAACTCAGTTGGGTCTCCAATATGGGTGGCAGGGACCCAACAACTAGAGACATCACCACTGCCTCCCTAAGTCTGCATTAGCAGAATCTGGAGTCAACAGCTGGAGCTGGAAATCAAACCCACACTTTGTTATGTGGGATATGGGCACCTTCACCAAGGGCTTAACTGGTAAGATAACTACCCACGCCTACTGTCCAGATCTCTAACACACCCCAGGGTTACTCCATCCCCTCAGGGTACTGAGAGCCAGTGGGGCTCTGTTCCATGCCAGGGATATCAGCCAGCTGGTTTGGTACCTCGCCCCATCTCTTCTTTTTCCTTTCCTCCCCTTGTCTGCTCTTCCCTCAAGCCTTCCTGTAGGAACCACAGTCATGTGAGACTTCCATGAGACCCTCCAGAGGTCCTCCGGTGCTGACCTGAGCAGGCGGGGGCCTTTCCTCAAGGCTCTCACCATCTCTTCTTTCCCAGCAACAACACAGATGCTTCCTTGAGTCCCTGCCCCCTTCCCTGTTTGTCCAGCTCATGTCAAGAGGCCCCCTGGCTCCATGACCTCTACCACTGTCTCCAGGACACACACAAAAGGCAGGCCAAGTAAGTAAGAGGTTGACAGCAAGAGGCAAGGAGGCCACACTCTTATTTCTGGGCTTGTGAGAAAATGAGTGCCTGGAATCTCGGTTGGAATCCAGAACAAACAGAAACTAAGCAAAGAGGAACAATGTATTTCTCTAGTGCTGTGAGATCAGTACTACAGTCAGGCATACTGAATGATGTTGTGAGGTGAGGGAAATTAAGTCAACTCTTGAATTTTAAAAAAAGAAGTAGGGGCCACCTTTATGGCACCGCAGGTTAAGGTACTGTTTGCCATCCCAGCATCCCAGCTGTTCTACCTCCAATCCAGCTCCCTGTTAAATGCACCTGGGAAGGCAGCAGAAGATGGCCCAAGTACTTAGCCCTGGCTACCCATGTGGTAGACCAGGATGGAGATCCTGGCTCCTGGCAATAGCCTGGCCTAGTCCTGGCTATTGTGACCATTTGGTGAATGAACCAACAAATGAAAGATTCTCTCTCTCTCTGCTTTTCAAATAAATAAGTCTTTAAAAAATGAATGATTTGGTGGAGGGATTGCATTTTGAGTTTCATTAACCTATAATCGAATCCAAGTTTCCCTTCACCGCTTTCATGCCCCCCACATTGACGTCCCTTTTCTTACCAAGCTCACTGAATCCTAGAGCATCAACTCACACACGCTGCCTAGACGAGCCAAAAGCCGCACCTCACCTGCAGCCTCTCTCCTGACACCCCGCCCCCCCCCACACACACACAGCAGCCTGGGGCACGGCTCAGCCCGTGCTGTCCAGCAGCTTTCCCAGCTCAGCACTGTGCGCCCTGAGCTCAGCATCTCCATTCCCCGGAGGGAAATGAAAAGTGGAAAGTGCACGCCCCTTCCTTCAGGGGAGCGGGGGAGCATCTTCCCCGCTCAGGGGCTCCTAGGTGCGGGTGGTCAGCTCAGCCCCCAGGACACAAGGCAACCCTGAGATGGTGTTCCTGTGGGCGGCTCTTCTCCCACCTTCCTTCTTCCTGTCCCTACTTCCCAGGCACCAACTTCACGGTCAGTCTCTCCTGCCCCTCAGCACCCCAGCCTGCCCGGCTCTCGCCCTTGCTGCACCACGGTGTGATCCCGCTGCTTGTCGGCACGGCACACCAGACGCACAGAGGGCTGTGAACGACCAACAGACTTAGCTGCCTTTTGTGGCAATCACCTTGTTTCATTTTGTGTTTATGGTTTGGACAGCTGGGCAGGAAACACTGAATTTCCTCATTTTCCTCTAAGCATCTTGTTTTTGTTTTGAATCCCTACCGCACTGTGCTGGAGGATCTTTTCATTCTGATCACCTGTAGCTCTCCCTGCAGGCCGAGACCCCAGGAGTTCCTCCTCCCGCACGGCCTGAGGGTTCACTCAGACTGTGGGCCGTGCCCACATCTCAGCGAAGGCAAAGCCAGGTAATCCTTTCTTCACGGCACCGCCACTTCCCCAGGTACTTGCAGGGAGCAGGAGCTCCCCCGGGACCCCCAATCTCACCCACCCACCCACCGCCAAGGCTAAGGGAACCCAGCCCGTCGCTCCACCCCACCTTCCCTCCCGCCTCTCCCTTGGGGACACCCATAGCAACTTCCTACATGGCTTTTGGCTTTTTAAAAGTTACAGGAAGGAAGTGTCTCGCTAGCACTTTTGCCCCTCTGAGGCAAGGCCAAAGCCTGACTCCTTACTTTACTGAAAGAATAGAAGAAAGGAAGAAAAATAGAAATGTGCATCTCAGAAAGTGACCCCGCCATGTGTATCTCATCCCTGCCCTCTACCCTCGGCCCCAGGAGATGACACCAACAAAGGTGCAACAGGGGAATGTGTGGTTGTGTAAGAGCAATTCCTACCACAGAGAGAGGCCTTCCACAAACTGGAAGGCAAGAGAGATTCCTAGACAGTGAGACCGGAGTGCACCTGCAGTGGCTTTGTACCTCCCGCCCCTGAGCCCCTGAGCCCTGCCCTGAAGGGGTGGAAGGGGAGAAGGGACAGGTGGAGCCCTGACAGAACCTTGGGAGATGCTGGAGAAGGGAGAGCTGAGAGGAAGCACAGGCAGGTGACAGGTGACAGGGCCCTGAGGGCAGCAGGTGAAGCTGCAGACAGCTACAACAGCTCCAAGTTAGCGCATCAGGACACAGAGAGCTGATGCCACCCAGTGAGTGCAGGGGCCCACTTGTGGTGCCTGGACCCTTGCCCAATGCCAGCCACTGCAGAAGCAGTCTCCCCTGCAAACCAGGAGGCGAACCTGGATCTTGCTCTACCACAAGGGAATGTCCAGCCTGCAGGCTGTATCAGGCCCATGAAGCCACTCAGTCTGGCACTGCCAAGGCAACCAGCTGCAGGTGAGACTTTAAATTCAATAAATCTACAGCAGGCTAATTTTTAAGTTGATAATTTTGGATGGTCCATGACTGAGGTTATAAATATCCCAATGATCCTTGACAGAAAAAAAAAAAAATGCTCCCCCCTGAATCCAAATAGATTGCGTGGTCAAGTGCTCTTAATTTGGTAAATATTAAGTTTTCCAACATCACTGGCAGAATTGAGTGCTGGAGAGTGGGATGATTTCCCTCATGGAGCGATAGAAACAATTACATCTCCTCACGTGAAAAATGAGTAGCCCGGTGCTGGTGCTGTGAGTGAGGCTTCCGCATGGGATGTCGGCACCCCGTGTCAGAGTGCTAGTGCTGGCTTCTCTGCTTTCAATCAGCTCCTAATGGTCCACATGCTTGGCCCTTGCCACCCCCGTGGGAGACAAGGGTGGAGTTTCTGGCTCCTGGTTTTGGCCTGGCCCACCCTTGGCATTGCAGTCACATGGGAACTGAACCAATGGATGAGATCTCTCTCTCTCTCTCTCTCTCTCTCTAACGCCAATTTCAAATAAATAAACCATTTTTTAAAAATGTGTAGCTTGGTAAAAATTTATAACAAATAACTTCAAGCGCAGCTGACATGGACAATTTTGTTGGAATGACACTCAACCATTGTTAGATAAGATTTGCTTTTGTCTACTACAGTTCAAAGAAAATACCACCATCTCATGACTTCTTTTTTTAAGATTATTTATTTGAAAGTCAGAGTTACTCAGAGAGAGAAGGAGAGGCAGAGAGAGAGAGAGAAAGAGAGAGATTGGTCTTCCTTCTGCTGGTTCACTCCCCAGTTGGCTGCAACAGCCAGAGCTGTAATGATCCGAAGCCAGGAGCTTCTTCCACGTCTCCCACGCGGGTGCAGGGGCCCAAGGACTTGGGCTATCCTCTACTGCTTTCCCAGTCCACAGCAGAGAGCTGGATTGGAAGTGGAGCAGCCAGGACTAGAACTGGCCCATATGGGATGTTGGCACTGCAGGTGGCAGCTTTACTCACTATGCCACAGCGCCGGCCCCCTCACGGCTTCTTATTTAAAATTCCTTTTCCTGTCTTTAAGAAATTTGGGGGAAGGAGTTTGGCAGTAGTTAAGTCTCCACCTGGGATGCCCACATCCCATCTCCAAGTACTTGGGTTGGAGTCTCAGTTCCTCCTGCTTCAGATCCAACTTCTGGCTAACGTGCACCCTGGGAGGCAGTAGGTGATGGCTCAAGTACTTGGGCCTCTGCCACTCACAGGGGTGACCCAGACTGAGTTCTGGGCTCTTGACTTTGGCCTGGCCTAGCCCAGACTGTTGCCAGTATCTGGGGAGTGAACCAGCAGGTAGGAAAAATCTCTGCTTCTCTTTCAAATAAAATTAAAAAAATTAAGAGGATAAATGTTCTCTGATACAAATTAACCGATTATTGTTTAAATAACTTCTTTACAGTGGTACCACAAAAGCTTTCTCTTTGAGCCCAAGGTAAAGCTAAATTTCATAGCTCAGGTCTACTTTTAATGTATGCATGTTAGTACAGCCATGCCTCTTCCTCTTTATCGAACATGAGCTGGTCACTGGAAGTCCTATCTTCTAGGAACCCTGAAAAAAATCCCTAAGTTAATTTACTCAGGGACAGACACTCACACTGATTTATTTTTAGGGCATATCAGCACAATGTAGTGGAAAGGCCACAGGCCCGCCTCAGCAAGTCTCTAGGTGAGAGTTCCCCCACTTGCTGGTTCCCTGTGTCCTGTCCCCATGCTGGAAGAGGGAACTGAGTGGTATAACCTCCAGGGCAAGGCTTCTCTCACTTGAATGCACAGAACCTTAATAAAATACAAATTCTGTCTCAGCACAACACGGGGAAGGGCCTGACCTTCTGCTTTCTAGCCAGCTAGCTTCCAGGTGAGGTTGACATGGCACTTCCACGGATCATGCTCTAGGGGCAGCTCACATCTAAAATGTCTTGGGTTAGCTCCAGTACGTGTTCAGCGTTCAGCCAGCCTTCCACATCTGTATGGAAGGATCCTATGGACCTCAGGATGGAAATGTTTTTTAAAAAGAAATATTGCACTGGCTTTTTCTTTTATTCTAAAAATAATTGCTATTGGCATGACCTTTACATTGACGAGGTGTTAGGAGGAAGTGAGAAATGATTGAAAGTCTATGGGAGGATTGTGCAGGCCATATGCAAAAACTCTGCCACTTCACAGAAGGGACTGGAGCATCTTGGGATTTTGGTATTGGGGTCATTCTGGAACCGACCCCTGACCTACTACCATCGTTCACATTTTAAGATTGTGTTTTAGACAGTTAAAAGTGGCCCATGCCGTGCAAGTTTTAAGTTAATTAGGTTGTGGTGACGATTAAAGATTGCAGATCACTGTAAAGAATTGTATAAACAGGCTGGCACCACAGCTCAATAGGCTAATCCTCCACCTGTGGTGCCGGCACACCGGGTTCTAGTCCCGGTGGGGCACTGGTTCTGTCCCAGTTGCTTCTCTTCCAGTCCAGCTCTCTGCTGTGGCCCAGGACTGCAGTGGAGGATGGCCCAAGTGCTTGGGCCCTGCACCCCATGGGAGACCAGGAGAAGCACCTGGCTCCTGGCTTCGGATCAGCGCGGTGCGCCGGCTGCAGCAGCCATTAGGGGATGAACCAACGGCAAAGGAAGACCTTTTTCTCTCTCTCTCTCTCTGTCCACTCTGTCAAAAAATAAAAATAAATAAATAAATAAAAACAATTGTATAAACATGTATTTTCTCTAGCCCCAGTGGCTCCAACCCTAGGTGCTCATTGGTGTCACCAGGGGTGTTTTCAAAAACTGTCAAGGACTGACCACCCAACCCCTACTAATACACACACCAAAATACCAAGATATTTCAAAAAGTTCATGGAAAATCTAATTAAAAGGCAAGTTTATTTTGGAACAAAAGAAAAATAAAAGTCCATAAGAAAGTTCATGGAAAATGCATACCATGGAAAAATGAAGCACAGATTTCAAAATTTTTGACCGCCAATACCTTTTGATTCCATTGTTCCGTGAACTTTTTGAAGTACCTTTGTACCATTTCATGGGTCCAGGGAGGAACCTGGTTGCTGGATATTGCTGAAAACTCCAGTTGAGATGGTGACTAAAGGGCAGCCCGGAAGGAGAACCTCTGCAAGCCGGCTCTGCAGACCAGCAGGCACTCCAGGTACCACCAAGTTGTTTGTAATACTACCCCTAGGTGTTATTCATTAACTCAGTGCATTCCCCTGAAAAACTGAGTTAAACTGTACAACTACACAAACACTTCCCTTAGTCACTCGTAAGTCAACAAGGGTTCTCAGCAAGGGAGATGACCCAGAGACACCCCTAGCTTTCTTTGCTCCCTTTTAGAAAAATAGAGAAAATTAACAAATTACGTGGCTGTAGGGGGCACAGTGGCTATACAGAGACTGTTCTTTTTTGCAGGGCTCAGCTTTAACCTCAAAGTCTTATTAAGCTGGGAGAAGCCAGCAGAGGCAGTAAAAGTTCCTGGATGTTCAAATGTCAGCAGAGCCATCCCTTTGCAGAACTCCCATCTTTACAGCATGATGAAGGGGTTAAAGAGCCAGACTGTCTGGGTTGGAATTCAGGCTGCACCATTTCCTAACTGTATGACCGTGGGCAATTCTCCCTCTTTCTTTCTTGAAATTACTTATTTTTATTTATTTAAAGGTAGAGAGAGATGGAGAGGCAGATGGAGAGAGAGAGAGAAATTTCTTCTCCACTCTTTGGTTTACTTCTCAAATGCCTGTGATAGTCAGGGTGGCCCAGGCCAAATCCAGGAGCCCACAACACAATCTGTCTCCTACTTGGGTGCCAGGGAGCCAACTACTTGACATCAGCAGCTGCCTCCTACAGTGTCCATTAAAAGAAAGCTGGAATTGGAAGCAGAGTTGGGCCTGAGCCAGGCGCTCTGACATGAGACTCAAGTGTCCCAGTTGTGTCTTAACTGCTGCACCAAACATCCTCCCCAGGGTAATTTTCTCAACACCTGAGTTTCTTCCTGGGCAAAATCAACACAACCTTATGATTAGGTTATGAAAGTTAAAATCTGTTGATGCGTATAGTTTGTACATCACTTGGTTTATAATAACTGCTATTACTATCATCATCTACCTCATGAAATGAGAAGTAGAATATTATTACTGCCTCCTTTGCAATTACATCTTAGTATTGTGCCAGCAAGACTATAGTATACGTATATTTGTATAGAGAATGCTGAAAAAAAGGGTCTGTTGCTGCTTGCAGGGCTGAGACAGAGAGCCAGAAAAGTCGAAGCACTTAAGGTTTGTGGCAGAACCCATAGGCCAGGTTGAAAAGTCTGCATGAACTCTGCTGGCAAGGCAGAGCCACTGGAATCTTCTGAACCAGGGATGATAGGATCAGTTTTCTGTTTTGAAATGGACCAGAATTCAGATGGGGTTTGCAAGACTCTCACCTCTTCTTGAACCATGAGAACTCTTCTGCTCTACTTCCACAGGCAATACCACCACAGGATTTGCATCTGCAATTTGTGGTTTTCCTGAAGCAAAGGACAACTCTCAAACCACTGATGTTTCCGTTTCTGCCCCAAAAGGCTGACAGTTGAACGAGACCTTGAAGTCCGCATGTGTGTTCTGATGACTTTTAGCTGACTAGTCCTGGGGTAACTCTGTTGTTCCCTGAGATCTTACAACAGATATTTGCATCATCGGACACCCTTGAGATTTATACTCCAGTTCCCAAATCAAAACAAGAGAACGAAGCAACTGGGAATAAAGTTATGGGTCATCCTGCAATAACTGAGGGCCTCCAGGTACTATGGGAATTTCGAGAGAAGTTGCAAGCCTGCTCTCAAGTAGCCCGTGGGCTCAGGGTCAGGGAGTCTACAACCGAGAGATGAAGCTTGGCCAGATGCAATGCAGATGTGAAAAAGTACACAGGGCGTGAATGCTGCTCAAGTAATCTCCCACCTGTCAAAACCAAAGTAAGCAAAATTAGGTAACCTGACTCTGGACTTTCACTTAACATAAAGATAAAACACTCAAACAAAATAAATATGCTCCTTCTGAACTCAAAAGTGAGACGAGTTTCGGAGGTAGAGTTGAAGTGATGCGGCTTCTCAAGGGTTCTTAGATTTAACTCCCCAAAATCAATGGTAATAACAAATTGTCAATCATTGAGACATGCACAATTTCAACAAATTGGAAGCATCTGATATGATGTGATAGCTAGGGAGTTAGTAAGGTCTAGGCAGCCCTGCAATGTAAGGTTATCTCTTTACCTGTCAGTCTAAAATGCCCACCTTCCCAGAAGGCACCTGTCTCTCATTCGGGACCAGGAAGAAGGAGATGCCATGGTGACCACATGGATATTAAACTTCCCATGGAGACGCCATAAAAATCCCAGATGGCTCAATGCATGCTAAGACCCCACTCCATTTGTTTATTCAATCAAGGTACCACCCCTATTTCATAAAAGTGGCTGAGGATGAGGGAGAGCCCTCTTTTTGTTCCTGACCATGGTTAGGTTCTCTCTCTCTCTCTCCTCTCTCTCTAAGCAATCCTCTGGTTGCTCACACTCACGCAAGAATCTCTGTTCACTTTCTCACTTTTAAATAAATGTAGTTCTTACCTTGTACCTTACATAGGCCTCCACTTAGAATTCTTATCTCTGTGTGGGGCAAGAGCCCATATCCCATCTATGTCCCAGTTCTTGTGCATTATTCACTAAATCTTCATCCTAAACCTACTGACTAGGGAATATTATGAACATTATTTGGCAGGTAAAGATACTCAGATGTAGTGACTTGAAGCAGCCTGCCTAGAGCCACAGAGCTTGAAAAGTGGCAGAGCCACCATCAGGCACAGAAGCGAGAGTCTGGACCGAAGCAGGAAAACACTGTCCCTGCCCCAAGCAAGTTTAGAGCCTAGTGGGGAGAACAGGGCTCCTACAAACATGTTTACAATGCAAGCAAATCAAAAGGACAATTATGCTAGGGGGAGGGATGGAGGCAGAGAGGAGACATTGCTGCCCAGTCTATCTTTAGCATGCTCAGAAGACTTACATCAGTCTACAGACGGATTGAAAACACCGAACACAAAGCCTACATTAGAACCAAGTATCAACTAGCTCGTAGAACTTATTCAAAGCTGTATTGAAAGTGAAAAACAGCACCATGGATGGTCAAGTCGAAAAATCTGAAGCAGCATCATTGTGAGACAAGGACTGACTGTATCTGGGATCCGTGGAGAGGAGTGCAGTCTGCTTCAGCAAAGGAGCGTGGTAGAGTGGCAGAAACAGAATCTAGATGCCGGGAGAGGTAACGAGGGTCCGAACCAGCAGATGGGGGAGAGGATGGATGTAGGCAGGGAGCCCAGGAGACTCTGCGGAAAGATGCTGAGAACACGGCCTCTCGTACAGACTAAGTCAAAGGCAATGTGGCACATGGGGGCTACACTTGCATATGTCACATAGTAGACTCAAAGTCATGTTTGCCAATTGAATGAAGGAGAAAAAAATGTCAAAAAAGGGGGTGTACTTGAAGAAGTCGACTGAAGATCAAATAATAATAACCACAAAAGAACACCATTTTTATTAAGATTTATTTATTTTATTTGAAAACAGAGTTAGAGAGAGGCAGAGGGAGAGACAGAGATCTCGCATGGCTGATCCGAAGTCAGGAGCCAGGAGCTTCTTCCAGGGTCTCCCACACAGGTGCAGGGACCCAGGGACTTGGGCCATCTTCTATGTTTTCCCAGCCCATAGCAGAGAGATGGATCAGAAGTGGAGCAGCCAGGACTTGAACTGGTGCCCATATAGGATTCTGGCACTGTAGGCAGTGGCTTTACCAGCTCCAACACAGCGCCAGCCTGAACTCTGAGGTTTTACAAGTGAGTAAACAGTGGTGCTATGAACTTACAGAAGTTAAGAAGAACACTGGTTTGGGTGTCTGCCAGTCTACCTCATAAGGTTCTCCAAGGATAAAACCAAATGAGGGTCTGGTGCTGTGGCACAGTGGGTTAATGCCCCGGCCTGCAGCACTAGCATCCCATAAAGGAGCCAGTTTAGGTCCCGGCTACTCCACTTCAGATCCAGCTCTCTACTATGGCCTGGGAAAACAGTAGAGGATGGCTCAAGTCCTTGGGCCCCTGCACTCACATAGGAGACATGGAAGAAGCTCCTGGTTCTTGGCTTTGGATAGGCTCAGCTCCAGCCATTGTGGTCATTTGGGGAGTGAACCAGCAGATGGAAGACCTCTCTCTCTCTGGCTCTACCTCTCTCTAACTCTGTCTTTCAAACAAATAAAATAAATCTTTAAAAAAAAAAACAAATGAGATGAATCCAATATTCTTGTGGCTCTGTTTGGATATACTTGTTCAGGCTCATTTGTACAGTAAATATTATAAAGCATTCTCTATGCCATGTATTCATTCAAGAAATATTCCATGAATATCTACCCTCTGTGCTGCAGGGATTAATAGAAGAGAACACTTATCTGAGAAACTCACTGTGTAGTAGTTAAGGTACAAATGAAATAGGATAATAAAATATATGTCAATGTTCACCAACTACTGTATGTCAGGTACTTTGTGTATTGACCCATTTTATCATCATCACAATCTTAAGAGGTACAGATTATTATTATCAGTGTTAGACTGAATAATAGCTTCCCAAAGATGCACACGTGCTAACTCCCAAGACCCACGACTATGGATTAGTATAAAGCAATGGAGAATTAAGCTGCAGAAGGAATTAATGAATTGATTACAGGACCATATCCTAGATCTTCCCAGTGAGCTCAATGCAGTCACAAAGGCCTTTAAAAGTGGCAGGGAGAGAGAAGAGGAGACAGAGTCAGAAATGTGAACATCAGAAGCCAGATGTAAATATGGAGTAATCATATCTCAACCTATCATTGCTAGCTTTGGAGATAATCTGCTGACACATCAGTTTTAACCAGGCGAAAAGAACTGTTTCTGACTTCTGACACCCAGAAAGGTGAGATGACCTATCTAAGTCACTGAGTTTGTAGCGATCTGTGATGGCAGCAGTGGGAAGTGATTACAGTATTCTACTTATAGAGACGAGGAAATGGAGGCATAGAAAGATTAAACCACAGGGCTGGAGTCATGCTGTAGTGGGTTAAGCCACCACCTGCAACACAAGCATCCCATATGGGTGCTGGTTCAAGTTCTGGCTGCTCCACATACCATGTACCTTCCTGCTTATGTGCCTGGGAAATCAGTGGAATATGGCCCAAGTGTTTGGGCCCTTGGATCCCTGTGAGAGACCCAATGAAGCTCCAGACTCCTGGCTTCATCCTGGCCAGCCCTGACTGTTGTGGCCATTTGGGGAATAAGCCAGGGGATGGAAGACTCTCTATTGCTCCCTCTCTTTTAGTAACTCTGCCTTTCAAAGGTATAAATAAATCTTTAAAAAAAAGAAGAATAAATAAATCTCTAAAAAAAAAAGAAAGATTAATTCTCTTGTCCAAATTCTGATCAGCTGACACTTCTTTCTTGGGAGCTTCCTGGTTTTTATCTTCTGCCCCTCTGGCTACTAAATGTCTCCAGTCCCTACCCCTAAATGTTAAGTGTTTCTCAGGGATTTCTCCCAGAGATACTACTGTCTTTCTCTTTGAATTATTTTCCCATGTGATCTCATCCATTCCCTGTTTTAAATGCTGTTTAGAGAACTGTAGTATGCTGCTAGCTCTCCAGATGATAATTCTAATTGAGACATTCTCCTCTGGGCTCCACCCCAGTGAGCCTGGCAGCTGCAAACTTGACATTCTTATCTGGATATCTTACTTCAAACCTAACTCCCACAAAACCAGTTCTTCACTCCCACATTCAATCACCCTTAAGTCAAGAAATCAAGCTTCATTCCTGTTTCCCTCCATTTCCACGTTCAACCCACCAGCATTTATCCCAATTCATCCCAGTTCTGTTTGCTTTCCCTACTACCAGCGTGGTTCAAGCCATCGTCACTTTTCACCTGGAAAATCCTAGTAGCTTGCCAATGGCCTCTCTACCTCTGTTCTTGTTCCTCCAGGGAACTATTTTACCCACCTCGATGAGTATGTTCCTCCTACACACTAAATCAGAACTTGCTATTTCCCTAGCTCACACCTTGATGGCTCTGCATTGTTCTTAGAGTAAGGGCCAAGTTCCTTCTCAGTGACTCATAATCCAGGCACAATCAGCTCCAGCCTCACCTGCAACCCCCACCTGTCGCTCCCCCTCTTCGTGGAGGAACGACACAGGACCCTGCGCTGTTCTTTCGTCTGCTCGGCCCTCCCCGGGTTTGCTGCTGGTTCTTCCCGGGTTGGCTACTATCCCTTCCACCTCCGTGGAAGGGCAGTTCCCCCTGGCCGCATTCCCCACTTCCGCAGGGGAGCGGCACACCGCCGGCCGGTTCTCTCGGGGGCTGCACGGGTTCCCTTAGATGTTCCCCATAGATGTTCCTGGTGCATGCCGTCTCTCTCCTCCTTTATAGTCCTCTTCTGCCAATCCTAACTTGGCTGCCCACACGCCAAGTACGCTGCTCTCCTCCAATCAGGAGCAAGTCCTACAGTTAATTGGTTGAACTGGAGGCAGCTGTGCGGAAGCTGTTTACTCCTCTCCCATCGCCATATTGTGGGAGAGCAGATGCATAGAATAAGTCTTAATTCCAGTAACTCAGTCTAGTCCGGTTTGCTCCCCACACCCACCTATCATTTATTCACCTATTTCTGCTCACTGGCTTTGTCTCACTGCTTCAGTCCCAGGAAGTCTTTCCCACCACAAAGTCTTTGTATCGGTGGCTTCCTTTTTGTGTCCTTTCTCCTTGTCCTCAGAAAGGCCAGCACCTCACAGCACTGCCTACAATATTTTCACTATGTTGCCTCCTTAACCTTAGTCTTTATTCCAGCCTTGTTCTTTCCTTCTTGGCACTTACTGCAACTCAGCTATTTGTCACTTTGGTTATTTATTTTGCTCTTTCCTTTCTAGAATGCTAGTTTCATAAGGGCACAGATTGAATCCGTCTTCATGACCAGTGTGTTCCCAAAGCCTAGAACTCACCATGCCTCACATATTTACATTGAATAAATGCTAACATACAAACTTACTACCTTTACAATGGTACAGGAGAGTAACAGCAGCAAGATGGTGGAGTGGGAGATACCAGCTTTATTTCCCCATCCAAAAACCAACAAATAGGAAGCTATGCATGAATGAAACTACCCCCCGGGAGCCCTCGAGGTCCAATGAAGAATAAGTAGCAATACAGTGGGGTGAAAAAATGGAAAGGAGTCACCCAGAAAGGACCACTGGGAGACCAACATGACCCAGACTTCTGGAGACGGTTGGCATCAAAGAAGAAGGGTGGGGTAGGTCAGTATTAGCCACTTGTCTGAGTCACCATGGCCCTCAGTGGCTTGCTGTGCAGAGGACACCAGTAGCTTTCCCACTGGAGTGACCAACAGCCATCCTGCTGAAGACCCCCTGGAGAAGTAGCTGTAGGGACCCCTCCCCCTCCAAGAAGGAGCCACTGATGGATGGCTCCAGAGCTGGTTCTACCATGCTCCCAATCCGGCACGTACCTCAGAGTCACAGCTGCTGCACCTGACATGAGTGCCCTGTGCCTCTGACACCTGCTCTGCTGCCATGACCAGCCCATTCCCAGCTCTTGGAGTGCTGAACTCCAGACACAGCTCCACCCTGGCACCACGCTGCTGTGCCTCCAACACCAGAGCCACCCGCACTTTAGGCTCATCTGCACCCAGTGTTGACCAATACCCTCAAAAGATACTAATTTCTGAATCTGAGAAAAAGTCACAGAGGGGCATACCACCACCTCTGTACTTGGCCCTGCAGAAAAAATTGTACCCATAAATTACATTCATACAATTAACAACAGAGATTCAAATGACAAGGTAGAATATTGTACAGGAATTCAAAAACTCATAAGTTAAACAAATACAATTGTTATCTCACCTCACAATAGGAAATTCTGGGCATCAAAGTAATTCAAGTTTAACGGATCTGACTATATTGTTAAGGACTAGGACAAAATTACTTGGGAAAAAGTCAGGTTGCTTTTCAGCTTTCTCAGCCTCAGTATGAATAGGAATAGAATACTCAGAATTCAGGAAGTAATAAATCCCACATCATTCAGCAATGATGAGATAATATCTGGTGTTATATCTGGAGAGGACTGTAGAAAAAAACTAAACCATGCCTGCAAGAACTGACTAGATGGTGGGAGACTGGCAAACTTGGAAGCTGAGAGAGGTTCTGGGGATGTCTGCCCTGGAGAGGAAAAGACTGGGGGAGACGTGGTCTTCAGACCCTGCTGGGACTGGGAGGGAAAGGGAGCAGGTAGTGTGGGCTCTGACTCAAGATGAGAAAGAACCAGCCCTACTGCTCCCCTGTCTCCAGGACAAAGCCCTGCTCCCCTGTCTCCAGGACAAACCCCTGTTCGTCTTCAAGCAAAGATTGCATCAGGGATTTTGAAGAGGAGAGGGTTTGTTCATTTGGTAAGGCTGAGTTAGATGAACAGTGTGGTTTCTTCCCAACTTAAGTTTACATAATTTACTTACAAATTATTAAGACAAGAAGTTCAGTCATATAGACACCAGCCCTGGACAATGTTCTCATCTTTACAAATGTGAGGTAAGGCAGGAGGTGCCCACGAGTGTCTGCTTGGCTCACTCTGACCTTTTGTAGCCATTGTTTTTGCTTCAGTCACTATTGCGACCAGACTGGAATTTCTGTCTGGTTTTACTCCATTAGTGCAGCGGTTAGGAGTGTGAGCTTGGGAACAGAATGTGCTTTAATTTCTGGTTTCACCAGTGTGGGTTTAGTTACTCGGCCTTCAAGCCTCGTTAAATCAGGAGTAACAGACCTGCTCAACGAGTGGGTGCAGCGATCCAGTGCGAGCAGCATCACCTGGGAATCTGGACACCCAGACCCTACTCTGAAGCAGAAACTCTGCAGGTTTTGCACCACAGCAAACTCTCAGTAAATGTTACCTGTGACTAAATCATTGGTAATAAACTGTACCCCATTTGGTAATGTATCACCTGGAATTCACACTGCAACCCTCACTCTCCCCCTTTAGGACCTGAGCAAATGAGGTTCTTTTGCTAGTTGTTCTACTTCAGGCTCTGTCACTGGGCAGACCATTTATACTTCGTGTCAGTAAAATGAGGGAGTTGGGAGGGTGGTCTTGAGCTCTTTCCTGGCTAAACTATTTTATCCTAAAAGGAGTGGTGCGTGGAAAATAATAAATTATGAGGACAGAAAGAATGGAAAAGCCAACTTATTTTAGCATGAGTCTATCTAAAATAGTTTATGAATCAAAGTATCTCCCTTGAAGACCTCATTGTGCCATTAATGGCCATTGTGAATTGTATGAAAAAGGGCATTAATAACTGTATCTTCCAATTACAAATTACTAAAACTGTCCCAATTTTTAACGATGGTGTACCTTATTCAACTAAGGAGAAGCTGATGGTGACACCTGCCAGACTCTGCCACAGTATATACACGCACCCCTGCATTATACGCCTACACGCTACAGGACCGATCACAGTCAATGAAACAGGAAGTTGACTGCTATATAACCCCACTGTGCTGCTTATTTAATTTTATTTAATTTACACTAGAATTCGGAAGATGGATTACAAGATCCTTAATAGATGCAATTAAAGATTCCTTTACCTGCCAGATGGCCACCCAGAGCTTTCCTCTAACACAGAGCTACAGTTAGATGCTCTAGCAGTCAGGGGAATAAGTTCACTCACTCTGTCTCTCCCAATCCTTTCTAAAATCTTCCCCTAATTGTCAAGCACCTCCAGTGTGAAAGCACTGTGCAAACAAAAAATAAGATACAGTTCTTGATGTCAAGGAATTCACCAGATCATAGAAAAAACAGACACCCTAGTACAATGTACAGTGCAGAAATGTGTTGGGAACAGTTTCAAAATATTGGAGGAGAGCTACACAACCCAAATGGGCAATGAAATGATGGAAAAGACTACTGGGCAATGGCAGAGACTGGTTCATAGAAGTTAAGGGAGAGGGAGGGAGGGAATCTAAGAATTACATCTATGAACTACATTGAATCTGTTATCCTTGTATTAATATCACATTGAGGCTGGCGCCGCAGCTCACTAGGCTAATCCTCTGCCTGCAGCACCGGCACCCTGGGGTTCTAGTCCTGGTTGGGGCGCTGGTTCTGTCCTGGTTGCTCCTCTTCCAGTCCAGCTCTCTGCTGTGGCCTGGGAGTGCAGTGGAGGATGGACCAAGTACTTGGGCCCTGCACCCGCATGGGAGACCAGGAGAAGCACCTGGCTCTTGGCTTCAGATTGGCGCAGCAAGCTGGCCTTAGTGGCCATTTGGGGGGTGAACCAATGGAAGGAAGACCTTTGTCTCTGTTTCTCTCACTGTCTAACTCTGTCTGTCAAAAAAAAAAAAAAAAAGTGAATTCGCCTAATTCTTGATCCTGTGTCCACATCTTAGTATTTTTATTAATCCTTTAAAAACAAATAAGGAACAGGACACCCAATACACATTTCTATCTTTCATGATTTTAGAGATTATTGCTCTAATGAAAGGCCACTTGAGGAGATAGAGTTGCTTTTGAGAAGTAAAATAAATATTTTCCTGTATATTTATTAACTCATAGAAGTAAGTAACATCAAACTTCTAGGAAGGGGTATACCAAGTAAAAGTCCACTATATCACTAAATCTTTTCTTTTTTAAGATTTATTTATTTATTTGAGGCCAGCGCCGTGGCTCACTAGGCTAATCCTCCACCTTGCAGCACCGGCACACCAGGTTCTAGTCCCAGTCGGGGCGCCGGATTCTGTCCTGGTTGCCTCTCTTCCAGGCCAGCTCTCTGCTGTGGCCAGGGAGTGCAGTAGAGGATGGCCCACGTGCTTGGGCCCTGCACCCCATGGGAGACCAGGATAAGTGCCTGGCTCCTGCCTTCCGATCAGCGCGGTGTGCCGGCTGCAGCGTGCCGGCCGTGGCAGCCTTTGGAGGGTGAACCAATGGCAAAGGAGGACCTTTCTCTCTGTCTCTCTCTCTCACTGTCCACTCTGTCTGTCAAAAAAAAAATTAATTAAATAAATTAAAAAAATTTAAAAAAGATTTATTTATTTGAAAGGTTGAATTATAGAAAGAAGGAGAGACAGAAAGATTATCCTTCCATTGGTTTAGTCCCCAAAAAATGGCCTCCATGGCCGGGGCTGGGCCAGACCAAAGCCAGGAGTCAGGAGTTTCATCCAGGTCTCCCATGTGCATGCAGGGACCCAAACACTTGGACCATCTTCCACTGCTTTTCCCAGGCTACCAACAGGGAGCTAGATTGGAAACAGAGCAGCAGGGATACGAACCAGTGCCCAAATGAGATGCCAGTGTCATAGGCAGTAATTTAAACTACTGTGCCACAATGTCTGCCCCTAAATCTATAGACTATGAAAATATATTTGCTCCATTTGGGGACATTATCTCATCAATGAACATTTTGTAAAAAAAAAAAAAAAAATCTCATGAGGATAACATACATATTTAAGAAGTTTGTCTATTTTAATCCAAATTTACAGTTTTCAAGTTTAATTTTAGCAGTGGAATATGTTCTAAGTACCATTTATATTAGCTTCCAATATGTAAAATAAATAAAACTCGAATCACTCTGCTGGAAGCTCAGGACAGGAAACCACCCCTCACCTGTCAGCACCTCACTGGTCCCTTCTGGCAGTGTCTGATCCACATCTCCAAAGGCCCGTTGTTTTAGAACATCATTCTAATTGATTTTTTTAAAGATTTATTTATTTATTTGAAAGTCAGAGTTACACAGAGAGAGAAGGAGAGGCAGAGAGAGAGAGAGGTTTTCCATCCTCTGGTTCACTCCCCAATTGGCTACAAAGGCCGGAACCGCGCCGAACTGAAGCCAGGAACCAGGAGCTTCTTCTGGGTCTCCCATGCAGGTGCAGGGGCCTAAAGTCTTGGACCATTTTCTATTGCTTTCCCAGGCCATAGCAGAGAGCTGGACAGGAAGTGGAGCAGCTGGGACTCGAAACAACACCCATATTGGATGCTGGCACTGCAAGCAGCGGCTCTACCCGCTAGGCCACAGCACCAGCCCCCTAATAGATTCTTAGCAGGCATTAATAATCCCATTCAGCTAATAAGGCTGACAGCGGTTCTACCAGTTAGATTTCCCAGGGAAGCAGAACCAATAGGATATATGGAAATGTTTGCTAAAGACAGTCTTTAAGTTTCTTTATATATATTTTATATGTATTTATATATCAATTATATATTTTGCATATAAAATCCTTACTGTATTTATGATGGTACTTAAAAGTTCTCATAAAATGGAATTAAGAGATGTTTATCTTGATGCAAAAATATGTGGAAACCCATGCATATAAGGGGTCTTCAGAAAATGTATGGAAAATGCATATTAGGGGCTGGCGCCGCGGCTCACTAGGCTAATCCTCCACCTGCGGCGCCGGCACACCGCGTCTAGTCCCAGTTGGGGCATGGTTCTGTCCCAGTTGCTCCTCTTCCAGTCCAGCTCTCTGCTGTGGCCCGGGAAGGCAGTGGAGGATGGTCCAAGTGCTTGGGCCCTGTACTCGCATGGGAGACCAGGAGGAAGCACCTGGCTCTTGGCAGCGTGCCAGCCATAGCAGCCATTTGGGGGGTGAACCAATGGAAGGAAGACCTTTCTCTCTGTCTCTCTCACTAACTCTGTCTGTCAAAAAAAATGTAATCTACCATGTTCATGGCCTACTAATATTTTTGGTTTGTTTGTTTTAGATTTATTTATTTGACAGTCATAGTGAGTGAGAGAGAGAGAGAGAGAGAGAGATCTTCTTTCCATTGGTTTACTCCCCACATGGCCTCAATGGCCAGGGCTGGGCCAGGCTGAAGCCAGGAGTTTCATCCAGATCTCCCACAGAGGGTGGTGGGGGCCCAAGTACTTGGGCCATCTTCTGCTGCTTTCCCAGGTGCATTAGCAGGGAGCTGGATCCGAAGCAGAGAGGAGCCCAGTATGGGATGCTGGCACTGCACGTGGCAGCTTAACTCACTATGCCACAATGCTGGCCCAGGTCTACTGACTTAAATTTTAATCATATCTTATAAAAACACCATCACGCAACATTAATCTGACAATGGGCAAGTTGACACAGAAAATGAACCATCAGAGTTGCTGGACATAGATTGGGCTGAGTTTCCTGCCTTCTGCGGTTAAAAAATGGTTCTGAAGAGCTGAGGACAAGAAGGAAAAAGTAAGTATCTTGAAGAGCCAATGTGATCAAAAGATGCTTCTTTGAAATGAATAATGTCCTAAATTAGAAGCCAAGCAAGGACCACAGGCAGAGTAAAGAAGGCGTAATTTTGCTGAACTGGCTTATCAAAAACTAATTCTAGAGTAGAAATTAATCATGAAAGTCTGCCAAAAGCTAAAAGCTCTTCACTACAGATCTATCAACATTTGAGGCTGACACGCCAGCAGACTGGAGTTTCATGCGTAAGTGTGTTCAATTTCCTGGCAGCTGGTTTCTGTTACCAGGGATGTTAAAGATGGAATGAAATGTTTGCCCGTTGAAAGCTTGGCTCATGCTCCCTTCCCAGGGGACTACTGGCTCTTCAACCTAGAAGAAAGTATTTCAGGAAGGAGCAGTTAAATGATAACCAATACAGAACACTTGTGCATTTAATCATTCAACAAGTTTTTGGAGGGTAAGCTGTGTTCTCTTGCATGGGACAGCCCAAGCCTCAGAAAGGGCCCTGTGTAAGCCTACTGCCAAGCTGGACATCCTAAATTATTATGCTGTTACCACCCTTATTTTGGCCTCTGCTGTTGGATTGAGTCAGCTGTTCTACAGATCAACAGCCTATGTAATAATCTGACACAAAAACACTACACCACAGAGAAGGTGAATTTGAACACATCTACTTCTCCCTTTGAGAAAGTTTTGAGTCCTAAAAAGATAGTCAATTAAAAGCAGCCAGTAGTGGGAGGAAAGACAAAAACCACCCAGACAAGCCAGGGATAGAAACGGAGATGACTAAGTCACAGAACGTGGCTCATAGCCTAGTCAAGGAGCCTGATGAGAGTAAGGAAATTAGAGTAACAATGGGAGTAACAACAGAGGAGTAAAATGTACCGGAGACTATGGGAACACATAGAGGTCCTCCATTTAGCTAGGGTGACCCAAGAGGGCTGCCTGGAGGAGACAGTATCCACTGCTGGATGATAATGATGAAAAGAACAACAACTAGGCCGGCGCCGCGGCTCACTAGGCTAATCCTCCGCCTAGCGGCGCCGGCACACCGGGTTCTAGTCCCGGTCGGGGCGCCGGATTCTGTCCCGGTTGCCCCTCTTCCAGGCCAGCCCTCTGCTGTGGCCAGGGAGTGCAGTGGAGGATGGCCCAGGTGCTTGGGCCCTGCACCCCATGGGAGACCAGGAAAAGCACCTGGCTCCTGGCTCCTGCCATCGGATCAGCGCGGTGCGCTGGCCGCAGCGCGCCGGCCGCGGCGGCCATTGGAGGGTGAACCAACGGCAAAGGAAGACCTTTCTCTCTGTCTCTCTCTCTCACTGTCCACTCTGCCTGTCAAAAAAAAAAAAAAGAAAAGAACAACAACTGCAACAGAGCTCCATGAACTCAACTGATGCGGTGTAATATAGGGACATCACGGCTCCCTAAAGCTAGAACTAGAACTTGAGAAAAAGATTCCAGTTTTCAAACTACAGTTTGTTAGCTGTCGTAATATGACTTCTGGTTCTGTTGCTGTCACTTGGTTCCCACAGGCATGGGGTACCTTTCCTATCTTTTTCCAAGTAGTTTAGAGCTAAGACCCCATTAATTGAGATAATCAAGAGAATCCACGTTACTTATAATCGGAAAACCAAACATGCTACTTTTGGTTAACTTCTTGTTACAAGAAACTTTAGTTGAGGCAAAAATAACCTAAAAGCCAAGTTTTGGTTTAGGATAAATTATGCTCTCCTTAAAATTCAAATTCCTCAAATACCAAAAAAATACTACTTTCATTTTATTCCTAATATAACTTTGTGAGATTTACTTTTGCATGTGACTGATGGGTAGCAGAGAAACTAAGGGAATTTAGAGCTTCATCCCTTTCAGTTAAGGACTGGAAATCATGAGTCAAGAGCCAAAATGAATGGCCCAATTTGCTGTGCTCCAAACCATCTTCAGATGTTAAAGTTTTCCACAGACCACTGCATCAAAATGAAAATTGCACGCACACACTTGCGCACATGCACACACACACAAAATAAAAACCAGAACTAGACCTATATTTTTTCTATAACCACTGTATCATTTGGCTCAACCTCTTCTCTCAGTCGGGTGTCCCTGGCTATCAGACTGCTGCAGGATATAAAAGCAACAAAACAGACAACTACTGAACAGCAAAGAAATTTCCCACTACAGATAAGTGAAAACATTAACATTACTGTGCCAACAGCAGTTCTGGACCAAAAGCTAATACCAAAAATTATTTGGAAATGGTATCTTAAAAAGATAAAACTGAATTAGAAATTTGAGCATTCTAAGAATTGGAAAGAATGAATTTTCAAGCTATTACACATATTATAACAACCTAGTGCAAATGTTTGCTAATTTGAATTGTGTTAACTTGAAAAGACTGAACTTAAAATATCAACAGAGCTTAATTTTCAGCACAAAATTTAAAATATCATAATTCTTTTTTAATCTTGAAGAACTATGAATTTAAGCTGACTTACCAACTGCATTTTTGCTATTGGCATATGTCTCAGCCACTTTTGCCAGTAAATATCCTTGTTAGTCTGGGAGCAATTAGATACTATGAAATATCCAAGTTTTTAAGTTTTCCAAGTCTTCAGAAACACATCATTCTCCGTTTCAGTCATATGCCCACACCATTCTTATAAATAAAATTTCTTTAATCTGTTGACTGGCATTTGGACATTAAATGGAAGGGAAGAAAGTCATGATAAATTTATGTTTCAGGCTATTAAGTGGTAATATATGAAAATTAAATATTCAGCTTTTTGGACACAGGCCCCCATAAACTTCATTAGCTTTTTCTCTCCCAATTTTGAAACCCTTTAACAGCCTACAGCAAATTATCGATCTAACTCCCAGAAAAATAAATGTGCATGTATGATGGTACTCCAAAAAGATTGTGATAAAATGAAATTAAAAGATGGATGTATTTTGGTACAAAAATTTTTGAAATCTATGCATTGTATTTTCATTAAAAAGTTCATGGAAATATCTATTATCAAAAAAGATGCAAATATTTTAAAATATAAAACAAGAATCTGTGGCTCAGTTTTCACTTAGAAATCACTTCCCATTTTTTTAAAAAAGGTACAACATTATTTCTTCCTCAAGAAGTTTCAGCTATTCAACCCCCTGTCCACACAAATGTTTGTGAGGGTCCAGGATTACTCACGTTATTATTCATTCAGAAAAACAAAGTGTGTCTGGCCCCAAGATGGCAGAATAGCAACAAGATGGCCTGAATTCAGTTAGGCAAAACTAACACTAAAAAAGGGGGAGACCCAGCGCCGCGGCTCACTTGGCTAATCCTCCGCCTGCAGCACCCTGGGTTCTAGTCCTGGTTGCTCCTCTTCCAGTCCAGCTCTCTGCTGTGGCCCGGGAAGGCAGTGGAGGATGGCCCAGGTGCTTGGGCCCTGCACCCACATGGGAGACCAGGAGGAAGCACCTGTCTCCTGGCTTTAGATCGACACAGTGCGCCGGCCATAGCGGCCATTTGGGGAGTGAACCAACAGAAGGAAGAACTTTCTCTCTGTCTCTATCTCTCTACCTCTGCCTGTCAAAAAAAAAAAAAAAAAAAAAAAAAAAAAAGGTGGGAGGGGAGAAAGTACACTCTCAGGGCACAGCTGCAGAGGAACTGCAGTGGGAGAAACTGCAGTGGGAGATCCAGCAAAAGCAGCAGAAAGGGTCCTGGACAGTGCTGAAAGCATAGAGCCGCAACAAAAGACCCCCAAACTTGGATCCAGGGGGAAGGCACCTGCCCCAGCAAACTAGATGGGGGCAGACTCCATGGCCCATGGTGCTGCTGAGATAGTGGAGGCAGACTTTACAGAATGGCACCTTTTAGAGTTCCATGTGGGTCCCCCAGAGGCTGGGGGGAGGGGGGACAGTGCATCTCTCTCCCTCCCTCCTCCCTGCTACAACAGAGACTGCAGCCAGCAGCGGGAGGGCTGGTGCCATTTTTGGACACAGACAGGTAAGCAGCCACCCTAGCTCCTGTGTGCACAGACAGCAATCACTGGGGTCACCCTCCACACAGTCAGTGAGGAAACCACAGCAATTCAGAGGAAACCAAGGGAGAAGGCCTCCACCACGCAGGTTGCACCCACCCAGCAGTAGGAGGGAGGGAGAGCCACCCCTACGGAAGGGAAGTGCAACCTGCAGAACTCTCCTACGTGCCCAGCACAATTGTGAAGGAAGCAGGGCTGCAGCAGGTGAGTACTTTACACACCTGCGAACTACAGCTCTAACCATAGACAAAAACTTGACATTCCCCACTGACACTGGATCTGGTCAGGAGGACCAGACTCAATCCAGTAGACAAACAGAAGCTCTGGGAACACCTTAGTTTCCTCACAGACAGGACTGACTATGGGGCGGAGTGGCCCTACTGGCTCTCTACTCCACAACCCTGAGAGCCCTGGGGGCTGAGACATAAAACACTGTGACTACATAAGAGGAGGCAGGGTGTGGCTAGGTCCCAGGCAACCAGAGTGCTTCTCCACACTCTGAGAGCTCCTTGGTTGCCTAGAGCAGCTCATAGCAGAGGGAACTGTGTTCACAGGCATGACTCCACAGATCATATGTGCAGTTCATTGAGTGGGTGCAGATGAGAGCTGAGCACACTGGGGACCAACACCTAGGCATTCCTCAGCTGGGAGGAAAAGGGCTGGTCGCACCAAGAGAGGGGACCATTCCTCTCCATCCAGTTAAACAGAGGAGAGCTACCACACATAATTGGGGTCTTACCCTGGATACTAGCCCCATGCTGGAGCACTGAACAGAGCTCCCTGGCCACACTCAGCACACACCTCTTGGTATTCACTGAAAGTGTAGATGTCTCACTAAACCACAGAGGTAGAGAACAAAGATAAAAGCCATCAGACAAAAAAATTTCTACAAATACCTAAAAATAAGGCAAAATTTCAAGAAACAAGAATAGGAAGATGCTATGAGCCCCACCAAAGGAACACCACAACATTTCAATATTAGAATGTCAAGATGAAGAGATTGAGGAAATGAAATTCAAAAAAATTAATCATTGGATTACTCAAAAGCAATCAGAAGCAAATTCATGAACTAAAGAAAACTATACATGATATGAATGAAAATTTTTCCCATGAAATTGAGATCTTAAAAAGGATGCAAAATTAAATACTAGAAATGTAGAATTCAATAGATCAAATAAAAAATGCAGTGGAAAGTTTTAACAACAGAGTTGATGAAGCAGAAGGAAGAATATCTGAGCTTGAAAGGGAAAGCTTTTGACAAAATTCAACACCTTTTATGATGAAAACCTTAAGCAAACTTGGTACAGAAGGAACATTCCCCAACATAATCAAAACAATTTATAACAAACCCACAGCCAGCATACTACCGAGTAGGGAAAAACTGGAGGCATTTCCATTGAGATATGGAAACAGACAAGCTGTCCACTCTCACAATTGCTATTTAATATAGTGGAAGTTTTAGCCAGAGCCATCATGTAAGAAAAATAATTCAAAGGGATACATATAGGGAAGGAAAAAGTAAAAATATTCCTATTTGCTGATGACATGCTTCTACATATAGGGAATCCAAAAGACTCCACAAAGAGACTATTAGAACTCATAAAAATGTTTGGGGTACTGGTGCTATGGTGTAATGAGCTAAGCCTCCACTTGTAGTGTTGGCATCTCATACAGGTGCTGGTTTATGTCCCAGTTGCCCCTCTTTCAATCCAGCTCTCTGCTTTTGGCCTGGGAAAGCAGCAGAAGTTGGCCCAAATACATGGGCTCCTGAACCCATGTAGGAGACCCAGAAGAAGGTCCTGGTTTCAGATCAGCCCGGTTCCAGCCATTGCAACCATTAGGGAATGAACCAGCAGATAGAAGACCCCTCCCTCTGTCTTCCTCTCTCTGTAACTCTAACTCTCAAATAAATAAATATCTTTTTTTTAAAAAAAAAAAAAAGAAGAGTTTGGTAAACTAGCAGGATATAAAATCCACACACAAAAATCAACAGCCTTTGTATACACAGACAATGCCATAGCTGAGAAAGAGCTTCTAAGATCAATCCCATTCAAAATAGCTATAAAAAATGTAAATGCCTTGGAATAAATTTAACCAAGGATGTCAAAGATCTCTACAATGAAAATTACAAAACACTACAGAAAGAAATAGAAGACATAAAAAGTGGAAAAATCTTCCATGTTCATAGATTAGAAGAATCAACATTTTCAAAATGTCCATACTACCAAAAGCAACTTATAGATTCAATACAATCCCAATTAAAATACCAACAACATTCTCCTCAGGTACAGAAAAAATGATGCTAAAATGCATATGGAAAAACAAGAAATCCAGAATAGCTAAAGCAATCTTAAACAATAAAAACAAAGCTAGAGGCATCACAATACCACACCTCAAGACATACTACACAGCAGTGAAAATCAAAACAGCCTACTGCTGGCACAAAAACAGATATGTGGATCAATGGAACAGAGTAGAAACCCCAAAAATTAATCCACACAACTACAACCAACTTATCTTTGACAAAGGAGCAAAAATCAATCCCTGGAGCCAAGACAGTCTCTTCAACAAATGGTGCTGGGAAAACCAGATCTCCACAAGCAGATGCATGAAACAAGACCCTTGCCTTACACCTTACACAAAAATCCACTGAAAATGGATTGAAGACCTAAATCTATAATGTGATACCATCAAATTAATAGAGAACATTGGGGAAACCCTAGAAGACATTGGCATAAGTAAAGACTTCTTAGAAAAGACCCTAGAAGCACAGGCAATCAAAGCCAAAATTAACAAGTGAGATCACATCAAACTGAGAAGCTTCTGCACTGCAAAAGAAATAATCATCAGAGTGAAAAGGCAACCAACAGAATTGGAGAAAATATTTGCAAACTATGAAATTGACAAAGGTTTAACTTCCAGAATCTACAAAAGAGCTCAAGAAACTAAACAACAACAAACAACCTAGTTAAGAAATGGGTAAAGGACATTTTTTTTAGAGAGGAAATTCAAATGGCCTACAGACATATGAAAGAAATGCTCAGGATCACTAGCTGTCAGGGAAATGCAAATCAAAACCACAATGAGGTTTCACCTCTCCCCTGTTAGAATGGCCCTTATATAGAAATCAACAAACATCAAAGGCTGGCTAGGATGTGGGGAGAAGGACACCTTAACTCACTGTTGGTGGGAGTGTAAACTGGTACAACCACTGAGGAAGACAATATGGAGATATCTCAGAAAGCTGAATATAGACCTACTGTATGATCCAGCCATCCCATTCCTGGAAATTCATCAAAAGGAGATAAAATCAGCATATGAAAGAGTGATCTGTACCCCTGAATTCATCTCAGCTCAATTTATAATGGCTAAGATATGGAATCAATCCAGATGTCAACTGAGGACTGGATAAAGAAATTATGTTATATATATATATATATATATATATATATACACATACACACACTATGGAATGCAATACAGTGGTAAAAAATGAAATCTATTCATTTGCAAGAAAATGGATGCAACTGAAAACAATTATACTTGGTGAAATAAGCCAGCCACAAAAAGATAAATACCATATGGTCTCTCTGATCTGTAGTAACTAATAGAGTACCTAAAATGTAATCTATAGGAGCAAAACTGATACTATGAGACAGGTTGAGTTTGAACAGCCTTTGCCTTGACTGTTGAGGAACAATATGTATATATATATATGTATATATATATATTTTTTTCTTCTTCTTCTAATGTGTCTGGTTTCGTTTCTTTTTTCTTCATCCTAATCAGTGAACTCTCTACTTAGTGTAGGGTTAATTTTATGGGTATAAAATCAACTGAAAAAATGATCTCTGTAAAAAATAAGAATGGGAAAGGAAGAGGGAGAAGGAAGAAGGGCAGGAGTGTGGGTGGGAGGGAAGGAGGGAGGAAAGAAGTATCATGTTCCTGGATCTGTATATATTGAATGCACAAAGTTGTATTCCTTAAACAAAAAAAAAATTTTTTTTAAAACTACAAAGTGTGAATTGAAATGTATCCTCAAAGGAAGAGAAACATCTGTTTTTAAAGGACACCCAGGAGCCATAAAAATGATTACTTTCTCTGGTAGACGAAAAATTAAAGACCATTTTCAAGGCAACCAGACCAACAGCAATGGATATAGCCCAAATTCTCACATTTCTAATAGAATCAGGGTGGGGAACAGAAAAATTTCATCTCGTGAAGTTAAAATTAGAGCAAGTGTTAGCAAAATAAAGTCTGCTATACGTTTGTTGAAAGTTCTCCTAACCTCCACTAAGGGAGCAAGGGAATTACTAGAAATAACTGAAATTCTTTCCCATCAATAGTAAATTTCAGTTCCCCCAATGCTTCTCTGTCACTTATGAGAAAAAAGGGTGAAACTAGAAAAACAAAAAAATTGCTGTATATTGGAATTGTTTTGTTCATGAATCCCATTATGAATATGTGTTTTTTAAATTTTATATTCTCAGTGTTAGACATTCCGTTCTCAATGTTAGACACATAGTTTTCAATTTCTGCACTGACTTTGAGACTGGCCCATCATCTCGTGGGTTACCGTAAGAAAAAGGCCATCGTGAACTCCTCGGCTCATGCATAAAATACAAGATCAGACAGGTTCTGTATCAGAGGTGCAGAGCTCAGTCAGGAGCCCATCTGCAGGAGGAGCTTCCTCACAGCCAAGGGCCGAGCAAGGCAAAGCCCCTGCTGCTTCACTGTGGCTTCGAGGCAGAGCATGCAGACAGAGAGCGCTTTATAAAGAAGGGAACCAAAGCACACGGCACCTCCTGTTCAGCCTCCGGAGATCAACCCCGGACCAACAGAAACTTTGCTTGGAGAGGAAAAAGGTCAGCAGGAGGCCCCCAGCCATGCCCATGCACGTCACAGACACCTGGGGCATCTACATCAGGAAACGCTTCAGTCCTGTTGGGTCTTCGCCCATTTTGAGAATGTGCAGGGTTGCCTGACTGCTGCATTGCCCTGGAGAGAGAGCCCAGCCCACAGTGCCCCTTCCCCAGGCACAAAGCCATCTTGAGGCCCCAACCTACCCAAGTGGCCTGGCCTACCCGCTTACAGGACAACAAGCACTTGGGCAGTCCACCCAGAGCTGCTTGGCCTTTAGAGGCCCTAGACAATAGACTAATGGCCCCATCTTCCTGCTGCCCAGGAAGCAGAGAGGTGGACCTGTCACGCACCCTCAGCCCTGGCAAGCCAGGAAATTCTCTCTAATAAATGGCACTGGGTACACAGAGCAAAGAAACTAGGCCCATGTCTTTCACCACGTACAAAAATCAATGCAAAATCAAACACGTAGCTGTAAGATCTGAAACTACAAGATCACTGGAAGAAAACAGGAGAAATACTTCAAGATACTGGTCTGAACAAAGACTTTTTTTGATATGACCCCAAAATTACAGCCAACAAAAGCACAAATAGAGCAAGGAGATTCTATCAAATTGAAAACTTCTATACAGCAAAGAAACCAATCAACAGAGTGAAGACATAACCTGCAAGAATGAGAGAAAATGTTTGCAAACTGTTTGAGAACAGATTAATTTCCTGGATATATAGAGGGGCCCCAAACAAATCAAGTGCATAAATAAATAAATAATCTGATTTAAAAATGGATGAATGACCTGAATTGATATTTCTTAAAAGAAGATATACAAAGCCCAAAGAGACAGAGGGAGGGAAGAAGGGAGGGAGGGAGGGAGGGAAAGGGAAAGAGAGAGAAAGAGAGAGAGAGAGAGAGAGAGAGAGAGAGAGAGAGAGAGAAAGAGTGAGTCTTCCTTCCATTGGTTCATTCCCCAGATAGCCACAATAGTCAGAGCTGTGCCAATCCAAAGCCAGCAGCCAGGAGTTTCTTCTGGGTCTCCCATGTGGGTGCAGGGGCCCAAGGACTTGGGCTATTTTCTACTGCTTTCCCAGACCATAGCAGAGAGCTGGATTGGAAGTGGAGTAGCCAGGACTTGAACCAGTGCCCAGAGGGGATGCTGGCACTGCAGATGGCGGCTTTACCTACCACACCACAGCAATGGCCCTGGCTGTTCCACTTCTAATCCAGATCCCTTCTAACCTGCCTGGGAAAACAGCAGAAGATGGCCCAAGTTCTTGGGCCCCTGCCATCAAGGTGGGAGACCCATATGGAGGTCCTGGCTCCTCAGTTCAGCCTGTCGCTGTAGCCCTGGCTTTTGTGGTCATTTGAAGAGTAAACCAGCAGATAAAAATTCTCTCTCTCTCTTTCTCTCTCTCTCTCTCTCTCTTCCTCCCTCCCTCTCCCTTTCCCCATCCCTACTCTTCTATCACTGTCTCTTTCAAATTAATATTTTTTTAAAAAATTTTAAAAACCACAAACATTCAATAAGGAGAATATGTTCAATATCACCAGTCACCAGGGAAATACAAATCTAGGCCACAATGAGGTATCTCATTCCAGTTAGAAAAATGACTATTACCAAAAAGATGAAAAATAACAAATGCTGATGAAGGTGCACAGAAGGGCAACTCTTCATTTACTGATGGTGGGAATGAAAATTAGTACAGCCATTATGGAAAACAGCATGGAGATTTCTCAAAAACATTGAACTAGCATCTGATCCATCCGTTCTGATAATGACTGTATATCCAAAGGCCATGAAATCACTATATCTAAGAGAGAGCTGCACTCACATGTTTATTTCAGCACTACTAATAATAGCCAAGATATTAAATCGACCTAGGTGTCCACTGATGGATGAATGGATGAAGAAGACATGGTGTACATTCACAATGGAATATTTTTCAGCCATAGAAAACAATGAATGTTGGTCATTTGCAGCAAGGTGAATGGCACTGGAGGACATTATGTTAAGGGAAATACGTCAGGAAAAGAAAAATGCTGCATGTTCTCACTTACAATGTGGAAGCTAAAAAGCTGATTTTAAAAGAAGTAGAGAATAAAATATTGGTTACCAGAGCCTGGGGCTTGTGTGAAAGTGGAGGGACAGTTAATGGGTAAAAGGGTTAAAGTGGATAGCAGAAAAAAACTAATATACTATAGCACTGCAGGATAACAATGATTGAGGACGATTAACTGAGTATCTCAAAATGGCTAGTGGAGAGGATTTTCAACATCACCAACACACACACAAAAAATGGTATCCGAGGTGATAGATACACCAGTTACCTGATGTTATCATTACATATTGAATGCATGTATTAAAACATCACACTGTACCCCATAATACATACAATTACCATGTGTCAATTTAAACAAAGTGAAAAAGAAAACTACAAAAAAGAAAAAATTCTTTCCAGGGACTAGGGGAAGTGAACAGGGATGTATCAGCACTGAGAATGAAGTTCCAGGTACTCCCTGTGCCTTCGTGTCTTCCTGAAACTAAAGTCAGATTTACGGAGGATATGAGAGGTGCAAGAAGCCTGTCTTGAATCCTTGACCTTGGAAAGTCCAATAGAAAAGAAACGGAAAGAGATGTATGTTTTGAGAAAACCTGGACATCTATGGCCTAGACTGGGACATATTTGTTACAATGTAGCAAAAAAGGAATATTATTGCAAAAACAAAAGCTATTGGGTAGCTAATGATGTAATATATCAAAATCAACTTTAAAAGTCCTTTGTAGTATTAAAATATGTTTCATAAAGAATACTGTGACATTTAATACAAATTCTGAAAGCTATGAAGACTTGACAAAACAATAAAAGATTTGGCAGCAGTATACTAATAATAGCCATCACCTTTCCACAAAGTCTCCACTACAGGTCTAAGCGGCAGCACAACGAAATTATCTAAAATGTGTCCTACTCTAAATCTATGAAAAAAAAAAAAAAACACTGTGCCTAAGGCTGAAATTTTTCACGGGCTCCTGAAAAATAAGTATTTGGGAAGTCTCAGTTTCTAATGTCCTAGAGGAAATCTCATAACCTCAACTCAGTGGTTTGGTGAAGAAAACAGAGTAAACCATTGCTATTGTCCACCAATATCACAAAAGAGATTTTAAGTTGTTCTACCTAGGATACTTGCACAGACTCCTGTTATTGTCCTCTCTTTAGTCTGTCATTTACCATAGTCATGGTTTCTCCCAAGTATTTCGCAGAACAACTTAGGCAAATCAAATCCTTTCACTTCTTTAACCTATAGTTTCATCATTTGTACACAAAAATGCAATTGCCTACCACACAGAAACTCCTTCCTGGAAGATCTTGCATATAACTCGCCTTCTAAAACATGCAGTGTCTCCTCCTTGTTTATCTGGGATTTCACTACAGGTTGAAGGAGACTGTTCTTTCAATGATTTGTCATCTACTTTATGGTGTCTCCTGAATTTTTTACGTCTTAGCTCCTTAAGAGATAAAAAATTAAAACCTGCCATCTCCTCCATTCTCCAGTTCCTAATTTACATGCATAGAAATAAAAAAATTGCACTCAACTTCCCAAATGTCCACACAAACACAATGACTCTTCTTCCTTACCCCATAACATGCTGTCAATCTGAAAATGTGTGATCACTGATTCTCTCTCCATCTTCACTTTTACAAATTATTTTTAAGGAAAATTGCTCTAAGATTTATCTTTTTGTCATCAATTCATATCCATCTACATCCATTCCCCTTCCCCCAACCCCACACCTCATTCACTCCTCCTCCCTAACCGTGATCTACGGGAAATCCACATGACTTGCAGTCAGCTTCTTTGGTTTCAGTTCTGGTTGTATTTCTTAAAAGCTCAGAAAATTCTCTTAACCAGGGGTTCCCACCTGGATTCACTATCAACATCATCTGGGCAGCTTTTTACCTGTTAAAGCAGAATTTCATGGTATACGAAATTCATTTGCATCAAAACGGATAGAACTAGAGATCATTATGCTAAGTGAAATAAGCTAGGCCTAGAAAGACAGATACCATGTTTTCTCTTATTTGTGGAAGTTACTAATTACAGAGAGCATAAAAACTGCATGGATGTCATATCATTTGGTTTATAGTTTTAAAGATTGCTTCACTGATCATACCATGTACATAACAATATACCTTCTTTCCCCCACAATATGATCATTGTCATGAAGCTCTCACTTTGTGATATGTTTTTTTAAAGATTCATTTATGTATCTAAGAGTCATAGTAACAGAAAGAGTGAGACACACAGAGATAGAGAGGAGAGAGAGGGAGGGAGGGAGAGAGACAATCTTTCATCTGCTGATTCATTCCCCAAGTGGTTGCAATGACCATGGCTGGACCAGGCCAAAGCCAGAAGCCAGAAACTTCATCCAGGTCTCCCATGTGAGTTGCAAAGGCCTAAGCACCTGGGTTACCACCGCTGCTTTCCCAGCCACATTAGCAGTGAGCTGGATCAGAAGTGGAGCAACTGGGACTTGAACCAGCACCCAGGTGGGAGGCCAGTATCACAGGTGGCAGCTTTACCCAGTGTGCCTACTTTCAAGAAAAAATACTACAGATGTGCATGTATATAAATGTTTACATTTGAAGTGAATGTGGCAAAACATTTAAAATTGTTAAATTTTTTTAAAAAGTATTTTAAAAAAAGTATTTTTAAAAAAGCAGAATGTCTCAAACGGTAGAGTTAGAAACATACCAGGGGATTCCAATTCAATCCCATCAAGGTGGCATGTACCAATGCCATCTCACTAGTCCCAGTGATCAATTTCTGTTCACAATTGATCATAATGATAGGACTAAGAACCAAAGGGATCACAGAAACAAGAATAGTGTCTGCAAATACTAGCTGATAGAATAAAAAAGGGAGAGAATGATCCAACATGGGAAGTGAGATTCACAGCAGACCCATAGAATGGCAGATGTCCTAAACAGCACTCTGGCCTCAGAATCAGCCCTTAAGGCATGCAGATCCGGCTGAAATGCCCATGAGAGTATTTCAGGCATGGAAAGCCAAGACACTCTGGGGGAAAAAAAAAAAACCTAAATGAAAGATCTCTGTGAGTGAGATCCCAGTGGAAAGAACAGGTCTTCAAAGAAGGAGGTACCTTTCTCTGAAGGGAGGAAGGAACTTCCACTTTGACCATGGCCTTGTCTAAATATGATCAGAGTCAGTGAACTCAGGGGGCTTCCATGGCCTTGGCAGCTCATGACAAGAGCCTAGGGTGATTGCTTAGGCCATAAACAAGAGTGTCAATTTGTTGAGTCAACAACAGGAGTCACTGTGCACTTACTCCTCATGTAGGATCTTTGTCCTTAGTGTGCTGTACATTGAGATTTAATGCTATAACTAGTACTCAAACAGTATTTTTCACTTTATGTTTCTGTGTGGGAGCAAACTGTTGAAATCTTTACTTGGTGTATGCTGAGCTGATCTTCTGTATATAAAGAGAAACGAAAGTGAGTCTTGATGTGAATGGAAGGGGAGAGGGAGTGGGAAAGGGGAGGGTTGCGGGTGGGAGGGACGTTGTGGGGGGGAAGCCATTGTAATCCATAAACTGTACTTTGGAAATTTATATTCATTAAATAAAAGTTTGAAAGCAAAAAAAAAATCTTAAATAAAAAAAAAAAAGCAGAATGTCGGAAGTTGGGTGGGGAGTAAAACAGACCAATCTATTCAATGAAAACCTCTCCTAGAAGATGCAAATGAAGATTTCAGTTTGGGACCCGTGGCATAACCACTTGGTTACTGTCTTGTTTATAAAATGCCAAATCTATTTTATAGGAATATGGTGAAAATTAAGGCAATGGACAGGAAGGGTTTTATAAATGGGAAAATTGAATGTAATACATAGTAGCATGAATCAATATTTTTATGAAGTTTAGAGTAAAGCAAGCTGTCAATAGTTTGTAGCAACTGCCACACAGACGATTACAAACAAATATCAACACTGACGATCTTCTGAAATGCTCATGGTACATAATCTCAGAGTGCATCAGGTTTTAAAAGCAACAGCCAATGGAAAACAAAACACATCTAAGAATAACTTTCACCTTTGCTGATTTCATGAATTACATTAAGACTTTACACTAGGAATTTGCTTCTGAAAGTCCTAGACCTCTGGGAAAGTAGAGTAACATTGGAACACTCAAGCCAAACTAAAGAGAGAAACTAAATGTGCAAATATGCCCTTCTCGAACCTCACTTGCTTCCTGGAACTATAATTGAGATGCTAACGGAGCTTTATTAACTCAGCTCCCATTTTGTGCAATTTATATTGCAGGGAAATAAACGGTATGCTAATAGCCTGGACAAATTACTGCAGGAAATGACTTCAGCCCTACAGATTATCTGATTCATTATAATTTACAGGAGCAAACATTCACCCATGACTTTCTGGTCCCCAGAGAGGTTAATCTACTTAAACTAATGTAAGCAGAGGGGCTGACAGAAAGGGGCTATCACTCTTCAAGTGACTGTAATCCTCATTTGGGGGATACTTCTTTTAAATCCAAGCATGTGGTCTTTAATAACAGCTCACAATTTGCTAAAATAAATTTTCCCTATTCTGTTGTCCATGTCCACCGTCATATTTTTTTAGCCTCTCCCCTGGAAACTCTCATGGCCCCCAGTGACTTACTGCCTGGCTTCTGAGGTTCCCTGCCTTCCTAGGCAGCCCTGCGCCCTATCATTCCCAGCACAATATGCAAAAGTGACTTTCACATCTCTCACCACACTAAATGCCAAGGTCCTCCAGGTAATAAACTACACCTTATACGGCTATGTCCCTGGCCCTAAGCTCAGGCACTGGCACTCAGTAGACACCAGAGATGTTTATCGGCTGAAGCAATTAATATAAATGAATGAATGATCTAACGATGTGTTGCATGAAGTCTCAGAGACCCAGTTATGCAACTTCTAAGTACTCCGATAACTGCATGTTTTCTAATATCCTGTGTGGCCTGCTTTTTTTTTTTTTTTTTTTTGAGAGTCATTCTTTGAAGAGTCATTCGAATCATTTTTATATGTTAAGCAAATGTAAATCAAGATCCACTGTGTATGGAAAAGGATATGTTTCTATTTTGATGAAGAGCAATTCTCTTGGTATCCAAAATTCTAAGAATTGACTTACAAAAGGGTCACTGGGCTTTAAGAGATCTCCCTGTAAGCCAGAACGTCCTTAGACAGTCCTGCCAGGCAGGGTCCCCAGGATAAACACTCAGGATAGAAGGGTACCGTAATTCTTGGATGGACCCAGCACTGAGCTGATGGAGAGGCGCAACAGCAGTTGTATGTCATGAGACAGCAGATGCTGTACCTGCTGCAACCCAGCTTCAGGGCACACCTGCACACGAGGAAAGTGGCTATATGAGAACCAGCATCGCTGATCAGTAAGAGCTGTGACACTGGGGGTTCAGGCCTCCTCTTGGGGTGAAGCTTCTCAACGGAGTGTTGAAGATCATCCATGTTGCTGAGTCTTCCTACGACCACCAAGAGCAAAGCAGACTAATCACAGCCGCTTGCTCTCCTGTGCCACCAGCTGGGGATTGGTCACACCATTCTCCACTGTTGTTTCCCAGCGTAGAGGTCAGCAAACAACCATAAGATTTGCTTTCCAGCTCTTTTGCAGGCAGAACTGGCCTAACCCTGATCCAAGCCTGACACACAAGCAAAGTCTCCGAGAGCTTTCGGATTTGTTCTCCTAATAAAATACAGACAGACATATGTGGTGTCATCCCCCCTCCTTCTTCTTGCCTGAACACATACTGGATGCTTGAATTTCAGCAAGCATTTGTCAGTTAAGAGGAAACAAACCATTATGAAAGCCAAGCAAAAAACTCGAACTTTAATTAAGACGACACCTATCAGCTGCTTACCCGGCACGTTCCTAACACTCAACATTATATGGTGAGCACTATTTTCCCCAACAAAGGAATTCAGATGTATGGTTCCAAGTCATAATACGTAATCACACAGCTAATGATTCGAAGGGTCATGATGCAAATTCTTGAGTCCAAATTCAAAGCCTATCCTCTAACCAGTGTGCGATACTGATTACAACTCTCCAGTGTTTCTGGAAATGCAATTTTCCCATTTCTGTTTACCACACAGAATTTCTTTGAATGACACTTTTGTTTGACTATTTTTTAAGGAAACTAGCTTTCAATAACCATTTTTCCTCCAGAATATAGATATCTTTAGGAACAAGAAAGATTCTACCTTCTCAGAATGTCCAAATAGGGATTAACCTGATGTTCGCACTTGTCAAGACCTTTTTTTTTTTTTTTTTTATTTTTTGACAGGCAGAGTGGACAGTGAGAGAGAGAGACAGAGAGAAAGGTCTTCCTTTGCCGTTGGTTCACCCTCCAATGGCCACCGCGGTCGGCGAGCTGCGGCCGATGGCAGGAGCCAGGAGCCAGGTGCTTTTCCTGGTCTCCCATGGGGTACAGGGCCCAAGCACCTGGGCCATCCTCCACTGCACTCCCTGGCCACAGCAGAGAGCTGGCCTGGAAGAGGGGCAACCGGGACAGAATCCGGCGCCCCAACCGGGACTAGAACCCGGTGTGCCGGCGCCGCTAGGCGGAGGATTAGCCTAGTGAGCCGCGGCGCCGGCCTGTCAAGACCTTCTAAGGATGATGTGACCTTGCCATCTTCTCCTGGTAACTCTGAGGCACTGGTTTAAATCCATGAGTCTCTTTCAGTAAAATAAACCAGACATTCAGGAGGAGTTCCATGGCACACAGAACTGGGTAGCTGCTGTGTTGTGTCTCTAACAAGGAAGTAAAAGTTTAAATGTGAGGAAAATTAATTCTTTAAATGTAGCCTTCATAACTATGTCAGATATCCACATGTGAAAAGCAAACTGACTGCATTTAATGCCTTAGGAAATGAGTGCTTTATCTAATTAAGAAAGCTGACGTGAGATTTTGCGTACTCTAAGTCAGAAGGGCTGTCTGGATTATTTCACAAGATTCCAGATCTGCATGTTTTTATTTTTTTTTAATAGCTCTTGAGGTTTCTATAAGGACTTGACCCTGGGTTATCCAAACTAAATCTTGGATAGTCTTCCATTAACATGTTTTAGTAAAAGGGGAAAAACTATTTTAAGAGAATGTGAAACTACAGCCTACAAGAAAAAAAATGTTAGAACATTATTTCACTCTAAGTGGAAGAGATGTATAAACTGATTATTCAATAACCCATTAATAGGATATTTTAGTACTATTTATTTATTTTCACTCCAGAAATGTTAGACAGGAAAGACTTTATGTGGTATCATTCTACTAAGGTGATAAGGAAGAGACTCAGGTTTAATTCCAAGTTTACCATTAAAAAGCTATAGAATATCCAGATTTTTACCTTGGGCTCAGCTTGCATATACTTATTCTTTAACTCTACATCTCCTGGAATTGTTTTGTTAATAACTGCATTGTGGTCAGAAAACACACTGCATATTATTTAATTCTTTACAATTACTGGGACTTGCATTATAGCCCAGCAAATATCAATTTTTGTAAATGTCTGTGTGTACTTGAAATGAATGTATATTGTGTGGTCACTGGTTGACATTAGGCCAAGTTTATTAACAATATTGCTTAAATCTCTAAAAGCTTTCCTTATTTCTCTAGTTCTATTAATTTAGGTATGTAAATATTTAATATGATCATGAGTTAGTCTAATTCTATTAATTCTTGCATCACATGAGATGACTGACAACTGCTATAGCGTATAGGTGCATTGAACATTATCATTAGCAATGTTTTTTGACTTAATGTCTATCTTGTATGAGATTAAAGCTATCTTACCGGCTAGTTTTCTCTTAGAACTTTTTTCTATGCTTTTAATCTTCACGTAAGTTTAAGATAAATCTCTTGTGAACTTCATACAATTTATTGCTTGGATACTGACAATGTTTTAATTGGAAGATTTGGTCCATTTGCATGTACCTCAAATGTTCACGGGGAAACAGAATGAGAAGATAAATGTACTTTGGGGAAAAATTTTTTTTTCTTTTGTTTTTCTTTTTTTTAACCTTTATTTAATGAATATAAATTTCCCCCCATAACGTCCCTCCCACCCGCATCCCTCCCCTTTCCCACTCCCTCTCCCCTTCCATTCACATGAGGATTCATTTTCGATTCTCTTTACATACAAAAGATCAGTTTAGCATACATTAAGTAAAGATTTCAACAGTTTGCTCCCATAAAAACATAAAGTGAAAAATAATGGATGATTTTTTAAATGATGATGAAATCAGATCAGACCTATTGTCATGTTTAATCCCAGTGAGAGTTAAGTTGGGAATTGATAATTTCTTCTTCTTTTTTTTTTTTTTTTTACAGATCAGTTTAGTATACATTAAGTAAAGATTTCAACAGTTTGCACCCCCATAGAAACACAAAGTGAAATATATTGTTTGAGTACTCGTTATAGCATTAAGTCTCAATGTACAGCACATTAAGGACAGAGATCCTACATGAGGAGTAAGTGCACAGTGACTCCTGTTGTTGACTTTACAAATTGACACTCCTGTTTATGGCATCAGTAATCTCCCTATGCACCAGTCATGAGTTTCCAAGGCTATGGAAGCCCCTTGAGTTCTCCAACTCTTATCTTGTTTAGACAAGGTCATAGTCAAAGTGGAGGTTCTTTCCTCCCTTCAGAGAAAGGTACCTCCTTCTTTGAAGACCTGTTCTTTCCACTGGATCTCACTCACAGAGATCTTTCATTTAGGTTTTGGTTTTTTTTTTTTTTTTTTTTTTTTTTTGCCAGAGTGTCTTGGCTTTCCATGCCTGAAATACTCTCATGGGCTTTTCAGCCAGATCGGAATGCCTTTAGGGCTGATTCTGAGGCCAGAATGCTGTTTAGGACATCTGCCATTCTATGAGTCTGCTGAGTATCTCGCTTCCCATGTTGGATCACTCTCCCCTTTATTTATTCCATCGGTTAGTATTAGCAGGTACTAGACTTGTTTATGTGCTTCCTTTGACTCTTAGTCCTTTCATTATGATCAATTGTGAACTGAAATTGATCACTGGGACTAGTGAGATGGCATTGGTACATGCCACCTTGATGGGATTAAATTGGAGTCCCCTGGTATGTTTCTAACTCTACCATTTGGGCCAAGTCAGCTTGAGCATGTCCCAAATTGTACATCTCTTCCCTCTCTTATTCCTACTCTTATGTTTAACAGGGATCACATTTCAGTTAATTTTCAACACTTTAGGATAACTGTGTATTAATTACAGAATTAAACCAGTCATATTAAGTAGAACAGACAAAAAAAACTACTAAGAGGGATAATGTATTAAGTTGTTCATTAACAGTCAGGGCTATGCTGATCAAGTCACCGTTTCTCATTTTAAGTCCATGCATAGGAGGGGTCATCAAAAAGTTCATGGAAACGCATACTATGAAAAAGCTATGCTTGCATTTCAATTTTTTGTACCAAATAAATTTGTCTTCTCATTCCATTTCTCCATGAACCTCTGGAAACATCCTTGTACTGACATTTCCTATTACAGTGCTGTCTTATTTTAGCCTAGTATTTACCTGTTCTATGTTTCACTTACTTCCCTTTGTTCCCTTCCTTTGGTTGATTCATTTTGTAGCTACAATTTTTCTCTTTCATAAAGTTTTCAAGTATTTTAGTGGATACCCTAGCAACAACAAAATGTATACTGACTAAAACTGGAATTTGATTGATAACTCTATCCCTTTTCCAGGGACTTAAATATATTAACTGTATTCACTCCTTTTCTTACTTAGAGACTGTTATGGTGCATGTTAACTTCCCCATTTGCTTTTTGAAACTCCACATTCTGTACGGTGCTCCTCATGCACATTCTGACTTACTCACATATTTACCACTTTGTCCCTCCTTCCGTTTTGCTTTTCTCCCTCCCCATCTGGGAGCCCTTTCCTTCCACACAAAGTATATATCCTGAATTTCCTTATTCTGTGGATGGCATCTCTTTTTGCTATTCTGAAATGATGTCTTTACTCTTTCCCTTGAAAAATTTTTCACTGAAGATAAAATTCTAAGCTACAAATTGTTTTTGTCTTTCAGCCTATTAAAGGCAACATTCCACTGTCTTGTGCTTCAGCTATTGTCTGATTGCTACTAATCTGAATATTTCTCTCTTTGGTCTCTAACACCTTTTAAGAAGTTGCTTTCATTATTTTGTGGTTTCACTCTGTTTCTAGTGTAGATCTGTTTATACTTAATTGGATTAGGAATAAAAGTTTCCTGATTTTATGAGTCGGTGTGTTTCATCATTCTGGAAAATTCTCAGTGACTATCCTTTTATTTTGCTTCTTCACTCCCATTCTCTCTTCTTTATCCTTCCAGAACTTCCATTAGACATCTGTTCATCTTTATCAGTCCATTTCCTAGGCCTTGTAATCAGTTTTTTAAAATATTTCACTTTTTGGTATCTCTGTGAGACAGTATGAAAAATTTTTACAATCTGTCTTCCAGTTATCACTTTTTGGCAGTGCCTAATTTTTCATTTTAGCTTTTTGTTTATTTTTCAACTCAGCTCTGTGGCCTCTAAATTGCCTGTTTTCTAAAGATATGTTCAGGCTTGCCTTTTATTTCTCGAACTACATTAACTTTTATAATGTCTAGTAATTTTAATATCTGTTGTCTTCACTGAATCTGATTTTTGCTAGCTCCCATTCACAGTATGCTTGATCTTTCCTGTGTGCTTGCTTAGCTTGGACTGCACGTGGATCATGGTCCTTGAAAAAGTTACCTTAGGGAATACTTTGAGGCCTAAGACAAAGATGTTTTTACCCAGAGAGGAGATGTCTTTGCTCCCACCAAGTTTCTTATTCTAAGATGTCTTTGGGATCATTTTAAACTAGATTCATAAGTTTCATAAGTGGAAGGCTGTTTTTTTTTTTTCCAGGCCTCATAGGTTATGTCAACTTGGTTGCAAATCTCAAGGGCTGGATATAGTTCCAAGTTCTCAGAAGTGATTTCACTTTTTTTCCTTCTGCTTACTCAGCAACAAAATATCTTCCCTTGTAGTAGCTGAGTCGTAGAGATGGTGAAGATATTCTTCCTTTTCTTCTTGTCTTTTAAGTTCACGTTTTCCTATGGAGTCCCAACTTTCCATCTTGGGTAGATATGCACTTTGACTTTGGGCTCCATGGCAACGCTGAAGTCTGGGGCCAGGGATGTGCACTGGGAACACAAGAACACATCCTCCTTGCACCTTCTGGGCTAGGCTGGATGGGTTCTGGCCACAGAGTAGACATAAATGGAATTCTCACAGCAGGTGCTTCCCAGGCTGCATAAGCAGTTCTCTGGCTCCCAGAGGGATCTAGAACTTTTTTTTATGATTTATTTATTTATTTGAAAGGCAGAGTTAGGAGAAGAGAGAGAAAGAGAGAGAGAGAGAGGTGTCTTCTATCTGCTGGTTCACTCCCCAGAGAGCCACAACAACCAGAGCTGCGCCCATCCAAAGCCAGGAGCCAGGAGCTTCCTCTGGGTCTCCCATATGGGTGCAGGGGCCCAAGGAGTTGAGCCATCTTCTATTGCTTTTCCAGGCCATAGCAGAGAGCTGGATTAGAAGTGGCAAAACCATGGGATTCCAAATCCCATTAAAGTGGCATGAACCAATGCCATCTTACTAGTTAAAGTGACTTCCATTTTAACAATTGACACTCTTATTAATGATGTCAGTAATCACCTGAGGCTCTTGTCACGAGCTGCCAAAGCTATGGAAGCCTCTTGAGTTCACCAACTCTGATCTTATTTAGACAAGGCCATAGTCAAAGTGTAAGTTCTCTCCTCCCTTCAGAGAAAGGAACCTCCTTCTTTGATGACCCGTTCTTTCTGCTGGGATCTCACTCAGAGATCTTTCATTTAGGTCTTTTTTTTTTCACAGTGTCTTGGCTTTCCATGCTTGAGAAATTCTCAGGGGCTTTTTAGCCAGATCCAAATGCCTTAAGGGCTGACTCTGAGGCCAGAGTGCTGCTGAGGGCATCTGCCATTCTATGAATCTGCTGTGTATCCCACTTCCCATGTTGGATTGTTCTCTCCTTTTAAATTCTATCAGTTATTGTTAGCAGACACTGGTCTTGTTTATGTGATCCCTTTGACACTTAATCCTATCTTTATGATCAGTTATGAACTGAAACTGATCACTTTAACTAGGACTTCCTCCCATGCCTCTGTCACCCTTTGTCTTCTCTTTCTTCAGGGCAGTTATCTTCTAACCCCTGTACACTTGGTTATTTCCTCTATCACCCACACTACGATGGAAAGCTATGCTTTCCTCAAAGAAAACAGTCAATACTTGTGGAATCAGCAAGGGAAATCTCTCTGATTCCAGATTCAAGTATCCAACTATCAATCTGAGATCTCCACCTGAAATCAAGCAGTTTTTTTTTTTTTTGACAGGCAGAGTGGACAGTGAGAGAGAGAGAGACAGAGAGAAAGGTCCCCCTTTTCCATTGGTTCACCCCCCAATGGCCGCTGCGGCTGGCGCGCTGCAGCCGGTGCACCGCACTGATCCAAAGCCAGGAGCCAGGTGCTTCTCCTGGTCTCCCATGGGGTGCAGGGCCCAAGCACCTGGGCCATCCTCCACTGCACTCCCTGGTCACAGCAGAGAGCTGGACTGGAAGAGGAGCAACCGAGACAAAATCCAGCACCCCAACCGGGACTAGAACCCGGGGTGCCGGCACCACAGGCGGAGGATTAGCCTAGTGAGCTGCGGCGCTGGCCCTCAAGTAGTTTTTTCAACCTTAATTTGGACCAAATGGAACTTTCAATTTTCTGTCCACCCTCAGCACTGCCTCATCTTCCTTATCCCCCATTTCAGTGGAGAGCAGCACATCCTTTCAGTTACTCATGTCAGAAATTTAGGAGTCGTCGTGACTCCTGATTTCTCCATTCTCATCAAAACCTAATGTATGGGGGAGAGGGGTGCATGTTAAGTCCAGCAGTAAACACATCCATGCCTCACATCATAGTTGTCTGGATTTGATTCACTGTCTCTGGCTCCTATTTCCTGTTAATGCACACTCTGGGAGGCAGTAATGATGGCTCATATAATTGGGTTCATGCCACCCAAATGGGAGAGATTTAGATTGTGCTCCTGGCTCTGCCTCTAGCCAGCCCCAGCTGTAGTGGTCATCTGGAGAGTGAACCAGAAGACACAGGTTCCCAATCAATCAATCTCTCTTTCTCTGCATTTCTCAAATAAAAAAACAAAACAAGAGATGGGCATTTGCTGAAGCAGCAAAAACGTCTCTTGGAAAGCCCAAATCTACTATTAGAGTTTCTGGATTTCAGTACTGGCTCCACTTCTGACTCTAGCTCCTGCTAATGCAAACCCTGGGAGGTAGCAGATGTCTCAAGTATTTGGTGCCTGCCACACATGGGAGACCCAGATTGAGCTCCTGGGTTTTGGCTTCCACTGGCTCAGCCCTGGCTGTTGCAGGCATTTGGGGAGTGAAGCAGCAGATGGAAAATCTCCCTCTCCCTCTTCCTCTTTTAAATACATAAAAGTGACAATAAAAACAAAACACCTAGTTCCAATTTACCAGCAAGGTGTCAGGTTAAACCTCCAAAATACATCTGAAACCCATCCTCATGTCAACCAAAATATTATTTGAGAAGCAGTGAGAAAGAAGGTAACCCCCATCCATTGGGTCATTCCCTGAAAAGCTTGCAGTGGCTGGGGGTCAAAGCCAAGAGCTTAGAATTCAATTCCAGTCTTCACACGGGTAGGAGCAACTCAAACTTCCTGGGTCATCACTACTGTGTGAGGGTCCACCCCAGGTGGAAGCTCAAGTCAGGAACCACAGTTGGGCATCAAACTCAAGCACTCTGATGCAGGATTGTCGCTCCCCCTCTTCATGGAGGAACGACACAGGACCCTGCGCTGTTCTTTCGTCTGCTCGGCCCTCCCCGGGTTTGCTGCTGGTTCTTCCCGGGTTGGCTACTGTCCCTTCCACCTCCGTGGAAGGGCAGTTCCCCCTGGCCACATTCCCCACTTCCGCAGGGGAGCGGCACACCGCCGGCCGGCTCTCTCGGGGGCTGCACAGGCATTCCTTCAGATGTTCCCCTTAGATGTTCCTGGTGCATGCCGTCTCTCTCCTCCTTTATAGTCCTCCTCTGCCAATCCTAACTCGGCTGCCCACACGCCGAGTACGCTGCTCTCCTCCAATCAGTAGCAAGTCCTGCTGTTTATTGGTTGAACTGGAGGCAGCTGTGCAGAAGCTGTTTGCTTCTCTCCCAGCGCCATATTGTGGGAGAGCAGATGCATAGAATAAGTCTTAATTCCAGTAACTCAGTCCAGTCCGGGCTGCTCCCCACAGATCCCCCTTTCTTTTTATTTTTTGGCGTTGATACGCGCCTGTCTTCGGTGTCCCGCGGCACACACTCTGCTCTACTTGCTAGAGTTGCCACAGGTTCTTACAAGTCCTATCAATCAGGCAAACCGAATCCGGGTCCTCTCTTCGCCATGTTGTGAGGAGGTTTTTAGGCGCTGATGCGTGCCTGTGCTCGGTGCCCTGCAGCGCATGCTCTGCTCTGCCTGCAGGGGCTTACAAGCCCTAACAATCAGGCAAACCGAATCCAAGCCTTCTCATTGCCGTATTGTGGGGAGGCCTTACTGATGTTAATTCGTGCCTGTCTTCGGTGACCTGCGGCGCATAAGCTGCTAGCCGCCGCAGGTGCTCATCGCCTCACTAATCGGGCAGACCGAATCCAAGCCTTCTAATTGCGGTATTGTAGGGAGGCCTTTCTATTTCTCTATTTCTCTATCTCCGGGCGTTCCTATTTCTCCCATTTTACTTCTATCTTCCAGCATTCCTATTTCTCTCATTTTACTTCTAAACTTCTGTTTCTCTTATCCCCGCAGCTTCCCGCTCTCATTTTACTTCTAAACTTCTGTTTCTCTTATCCCCGCGGCTTCCCGGCGCCCGCCCCGCGGCAGCTTCACGGCTCCGCGTGGCTTCCCGGCGCCTCGCCCCACCGGCCGGCTCTCGGCTCTGCGCGGCTCGGCTTCGCGCGCACGCTCCGCGGTCTCTCACTAGCCCTTTCGCGTCTGAACCACGGCCTCGCGCCAGCCCCGCGTTCCCTATCTATTCACACCCCGTGCTCTCTCTGCACGCGGCGGCTTCCGCGAGTCACACAGCGTAGCTTGCGTCTCCGCCACTAGCATTCAATCCAAGTTCCCCGGGCTAGCCTGGCGAATTCAACCCAGCTTACGTCTCCGCCCCACGGTTTGGCTTCCCGTCCTTTGCTCCCCGGGCTAATCAGACGGATCCCAACCAGGCTTACGTTTCCGCTTCTGGTTTTAACTTTTCGCCCCCTATTCCCGGGCTAACTTGAGAATCCCAAAGTGGCTTTCGTTTCCGCCTCGGCCTGCCCCCCCGCGGCTTCAATTTCCCTAACCTTTTTCTCTACCCGGTATGTTTCCCCAAGCTTTCCTCCAACAATACTCCTCCCTCATTTCTCCTGGCCTCTCCCCACAGTCCGCATCCGAGTCTGTTTGTTCTAGCTTTCACTTTCGCTTTCGACCTTAGAGATTTCTCCCAGCTTCCCCCCGTAGTCCGTATCCGAGTCTATGCCTAGGCTTTCAATAGCTTCTTCCGTCACCTTTTTCGTCCGGCTTTTCCCTAGGCTGTTTGCTAGTCTCTCTCTCTGGTATTTTCCACTTCTTCCTTCCTAGGTTTCCTATCCGAGTCACGGCACCATTATGTCGCTCCCCCTCTTCGTGGAGGAACGACACTAAACCCTGCCTAGGCTTCATATCCGAGTCACGGCACCATTATGTCGCTCCCCCTCTTCATGGAGGAACAACACAGGACCCTGCGCTATTCTTTCGTCTGCTCGGCCCTCCCCGGGTTTGCTGCTGGTTCTTCCCGGGTTGGCTACTGTCCCTTCCACCTCCGTGGAAGGGCAGTTCCCCCTGGCCACATTCCCCACTTCCGCAGGGGAGCGGCACACCGCCGGCCGGCTCTCTCGGGGGCTGCACAGGCATTCCTTCAGATGTTCCCCTTAGATGTTCCTGGTGCATGCCGTCTCTCTCCTCCTTTATAGTCCTCCTCTGCCAATCCTAACTCGGCTGCCCACACGCCGAGTACGCTGCTCTCCTCCAATCAGTAGCAAGTCCTGCTGTTTATTGGTTGAACTGGAGGCAGCTGTGCAGAAGCTGTTTGCTTCTCTCCCAGCGCCATATTGTGGGAGAGCAGATGCATAGAATAAGTCTTAATTCCAGTAACTCAGTCCAGTCCGGGCTGCTCCCCACAGGGATAAAGGCAGGTTAACCAGCATCTTAGCCACTGGCCAAAAGCCTGCTCTCAGAATATTTTTAAATTTTACATCCTTGTTTATTTCTCCCTTACATTCAGGCGCACATAAAATAACCTTTAAATATCTTAGCATCCATCCATGGCTACAAAGTTCCGCATAATTCTGCCTCTTCCTAGCTCTTCAGCCTTATCTCTTTACTGTTCCCTTGCTCCATGCTGGCTGCATTTCATTCTTCAGATAAGCCAAAATTTTTCCTGAGTTTCCAGATGTTATTCCCTCTTTCTAGAATGCTCATTCCCCTGATACAGGGTGGATAACTACCTCATCCTTCAGGTCTTAGCTTAAATATCACCTCATCAGAGAGGGCTCACCACTTCATTAAGTGGGTGTCCCCATCCCCTGCTTATCCATCATTGTACTATTACAGTTTGTAGAGATGGACTGAGTTCTGGAACAGGACAGATCTTCCTGCACTTCTCTCACTGATAGCGGACCTCTGTTTAGTACTGGGGCCGATCTTAAGCCCATGAGATTTTCTTACCTTTTCTAGGGCCAAAAGGTGTTTTGTTTTATGCCCTCCCCTCCCCCAAAGCAGTGGCTCCTTGCCTGGGCCACTGGGGCAGAAAGGTTTGCCAGCTCCCATCCAGGGGTTGATGGCTTTTGCGTCACACAAGAAGGGGACAGTGTGTCGTGCCTGTGACCCAGCACAGTCTGCTTGCCTGAGTCAGGAAGGGGTCTCTTCTCACCTGATCCTACTCTCAGCTTTCTCATTAGCAACCCACGGAGGCTTGTGAAAGGAGCTCCCCATGGGCTGGCGCCGCGGCTCATTAGGCTAATCCTCCGCCTAGCGGCGCCGGCACACCAAGTTCTAGTCCCGGTCGGGGCGCTGGATTCTGTCCCGGTTGCCCCTCTTCCAGGCCAGCTCTCTGCTGTGGCCAGGGAGTGCAGTGGAGGATGGCCTAGGTGCTTGGGCCCTGCACCCCATGGGAGACCAGGATAAGTACCTGGCTCCTGCCATCGGATCAGCGCGGTGCGCCGGCCGCAGCACACCAGCCGCGGCGGCCATTGGAGGGTGAACCAACAGCAAAGGAAGACCTTTCTCTCTGTCTCTCTCTCTCTCACTGTCCACTCTGCCTGTCAAAAAAAAAATAAATAAGTAAAAAAAAAAAGAAAGGCGCTCCCCACGGAGTGTGAACTACTATCACGGCAGGTACTCTCATCTATGCTAAACTAACATCCATTGCACATTTGGTCTTCAAACAATTCCTCAACATTTCACCAGCTTCTGCCAGGAGACAGCTCTTCATGAGTCTCACAGGTTTGCAGGATTTGTGAGCAGCTCTGCTCACCTGGGTTCCGACGACCTTTCTGAGGATATCTACACAACTGCCTGAGAAGACAGAGACAGCGTCTCCCTCTAGAAGAAAGACAGGTTTTATCACCCTCCACTGCAATAGAGTTATCTCCCTCCGGAGCCGAAAGTATACATGCAAGATACCCATGACAAGTTCTGAGTTCTCCAGGTGCACAGTTCCTGCCTTGCGAGGCAATGTCCGCAGGTGTCCCCTAGGCCTCTTCTCATACACGATGGGACTGGGGATCAGAGAACTGCACAAGAGCTGACTAATGAACACTAGTGGTGTACTAAGCCCTTTGTCTCTGATTCAGCGCATCTGTGGCAAGCCAACTTACTAACCTGGAAGGATAAAATGTCAACTCCTCTAAGTACTTGAAAATTTCTTATTTGCATTAGTGCCAGCCGCCTATTATCTGTCACAAGTGAAATAGTGCAGGTGTCCTGTTACTCTTTGAAAGCGCTTGTCACTCTTTGGAATTCAGCTCCTTTGACTACTTTCTCTGATGAGTTTTGACTTGTTTTCTTGTTGTTGGGATGGAGGTAACATTCTCTTGCAGCTTTCTCCATCTTAGGCAGAGGCACAGCTGCCAAGGCATACATATTTGATTACTGTTAGTTACCAAAGACAGACACTTACTGATCCGAAACTTGTATTGTTCAGTTGACAAAGGTTTTTCATTTTTTTCAAAAGAAGCATAAGCATAAACTCTAGAAAGTTTTTAAAAACAGCACATGGAAAAATTTTATTACAAGGGCTGGAAGCAACAGGTGAAGGATGTTTCCCTTCTAGAACAAGTAAAGCAGGACAGGAAAAAGAATCATCACTCAAAGAGACGAGACATCATGCAAAATGTACACACACACCTGCCCCAGCTCCAGCAGAGGACTAGGAAAACTACAATCACTTAGATAGAGGGAGAATTTTAGGAGCTTTCAAAACCAGATGAGAAGATGTGGCAGAAAGACCCGAAAAGGACCCAAAAGAGAAGCCCAGCTGGTGGCTCTGAGGATTCCTGGGTTTTCCATTTCAGTGGCAGTGTTTTTCCTGCTCTACATTATTCCTCTTTTTGGTAAACAATTTAGATTTCTTTTGTCAGATGTCTCTCTTCTGCATTGTGAATGTCTTATTGGGCTGCCAATTAAAGTATCTAGTCTTCCCTTAACCAACTTTTCCAGGACCCCTAGCATCACAAAAAGTAAAATAAAACAAAACAAAAAACTCAGGTGGAACTGATTTATCACTGAGCTGTTACTTACAGCTATAAAGATCACAGAACAGCCTTGGTTCCTCCCTTTTCAAACCTTGGATAGTTTCTTCTAACTCTGTGAATTACCCGACATTTCCATTTTGCTGAGGTTAGCCAAAGTTGAATTTCCGTTGCTTGCAACCAAAGAAAACTCAGTAACTGATTCAGGGGAAGCAGTCCAATGGTGGGTTTATTAGAGGTCATAGAAAGCTGTTAAAGGCAGTCTTAGATACTGTACTATACTTAAAATCATGTATCTTAAATAAAAGGACATATATCAATGGCTGTCAGAACTGTTGGCTATGGTACAATGACTAAAGACTCACTGTTTCTATGTGCTTGCTGTTAATTAGCAATTTTTAAGATTTATTTATTTAAAAGGCAGAGTTACAGTGGGGTGGGGGAGAGAGGGACAGGGAGAGAGAGGGAGAGAGGGAGGAAGAGGAAGAGGGAGAGGGAGAGGGAGGGGAAGGGGGAGGGGAGGGGGAGGGGAGGGGGAGGGAGAGACTGAATATCTTCCATCTGCTGGTTCTCTCCCCAGAGAGACGAGACTGCCAGGGCTGGGCTAGGCAGAAGCCAGGAGCTTCTTCTCGGTCTCCCACGTGCGTACAGGGGCCCAAGCACCTGGGCCATTTTCTGCTGCTTTCCCAGGAGCACCAGCAGGGAGCTGGAGAGGAAGCGGAGCAGCTGGAACTTGAATCGGCTCCCATATAGAATGTTGGCGCCACAGGTGGCGGCTTTACCCACTTTGCCACAATGCCAGTCCCCTTAATTAGCATTTTCTAATGATTAGGCTGGTGATGTTTTATGACTACAAACTATATGAGGGCACTTCAAAAAGTTCATGGAAAATGGAATCTTAAAAAGTTTATTTTGGCAGAAAAAAATTTGGAATCCACACAGGTTTTCATAATGCATACTTCCCACAGACATCCTGAAATCCCTCATATTTAGAGTTCATTTTCCTATCACCCATGTTAGAAATAAAAATATGCAAGCATAAACTAAATTCAGTACCTGCTATAAGGAAAAACTGAGGAGGGGTTGTCTATGTTACATGCAGTTATTGAAATAAAGCTGTTCATGACTTTTACATTCCAGTTACAAAAGTCAACTGTACTAGGTAAACCATGCAAGGAAAACGTTTGCAGCACAAGATTCCCCCAAGAGATATCACACGGAGAAAGAGCGGGCTCAGCACCAGCCAGGACGTTCTCAATGACGCTTCCACAAACGCACAGAGCGACATGAGACAACGGCCGCAAACAGGTCAGTCAAGGCAGAAGGTGATTTGGAAGGAAAACTTAGGTTTCTGACTAATCTTGTACTCTCATTACGTAAATAAGGCCATACTGCCCAGAGACCAACTGATTTATTCAAAGCTTAGGAGGGTGGATTTCAGGCACGGCTCAGGTGAGGGCGCCTTCTTGACAAGAGGAGATGGCAGAAAGTTTAATTCCTGTCCAGTCTGAAATTCAGTAACTTAACTTACACAAAGAAGAGCAGGTTCCAGGATTCCCTTAAAATACACACATTGCTGTGTCCTCTATGGGGATCACGTCTTCGCCTTTTGAAAAATATCATAAGGACGAATTTGTAAGAAAAGGGAAGGAGGCAGAAGGAAGGGACTGCCATTATGTTCTTAGAATTGTATCTACAAATCACACGGACTTTGTTAAAAACTAATTAAAATTAAAATAATTTTTAAAAATATGTACAAATAAAAAGAAGCGAAACTTGTACCTGGATAATAATCAGTGTAAGACCAACTAATGTGTATCTCCAGCAAGATTTTTTTTTTTCCAAACGTGGTAAGTGAGCAGAACCGAAAAGTCTGGAAGCCCCACTGCCACAGGGTTGGCTGCTCAACCTTGGCATTACTGGTGATTCTTTGTTGTGTGAGGGGGAGGGGGGTGCCCACTGGGAGCACTCAGCAGCACCCCAGTCATGACAGTGAAAATGTCCCGATAGTGTCCAACGTCCCTGCTGAGAACAACTGCTCTCTGGCTGGGAAACACTTGTTTTAACACGGCACTGGCTGAGGAACTCGCAATGATTTAGTAGTAGTATTTAACGGAGTAAGTGCTTCGGTCTATCAACTGTGACAAAGGCTGGGGGAAGCAGGGCCCTGCGAGACGAGCTTACTTGTGCGCATCATAACTCTTTGTCGCGCCTCAGCGATTCCTCCGCGTCTTTAAACCAGCTGCTTCTGTTCCAGCGCTTTATTCTCAACGTTTCGGTCGGTTCTCTCTTGACGGCCGATTTATCTTCGTGGTGTTCCTTAACACTCTCCGGCACGTCTGGGTCTTTCGGACACTCAGGAGCTTTCCTAGTGGGATGTTGCAATGTCGCAGCATCCATCATACTTAGGAAATCGTAAGCTGGGAGAGGCGGTTTCCATTCCTGAGCTGGCAAGACGGCTATCAGGAAAAAGACAATCAACAGTGAAAATCAACTCTAAAATCATACGTACACCACAAAAAGCTTTATTGTGAAAACTGTATTTGTAGGAATGAAAACATTATTACTTTTGCCTACTTAAGCTAAGCTGGTTTCTTTTAGTCATTATCAATAAAAAAACTTGACCTGTTTGTCATTTGTAGCCACTCCCATTTCTTGCTACAATTATTTTCTAAATTAAAGTATTAATAGGGAAAATAACAGCTGCAGAGTCTTGTGAATATAGTTAAAAAAAAAAACAATGAAATAAATGTTCTAAGAGGATGAATTTTTTATGGTATGTGGTTACATTTCAACACTCCCATTTAAATAGCATAAAAAATTCTGAGGAATAAATTAAGGAGGTAAGTGATCTGTACATTGAAAGATATAAATCACTGATGAAGGAAATTGGAAACAAATAAATGAAAACCTATCCAGGTTCATACACTAAAAAAAATTGTTCAAATGTCTACTACCCAAGGCAATCTACGAATTCATTGCGATGCCTTTAATTTCAATGACATTTTTCACAGAAACAGAAAAAGTAATCTTAAAATTATTTCAAAGATACTGGTAATCTATACAAGAAACACAGACTCAATTAATTAATTGTCTTTTGACAGGCAGAATTAGAGAGACAGAGAGAGAGAAAGGTCTTCTTTCCGTTGGTTCATCCCCCAAATGGCCGCCACTGTGGGCGCTGTGCCGATCCAAAGCCAGCAGCCCCGAGGATCGGGGTCTCCCATGCGGGTACAGGACACAAGCACTTGGGCCATCCTCCACTGCACTCCCGGGCCACAGCAGAGAGCTGGACTGGAAGAGGAGCAACCGGGACAGAACCAGCACCCGGACCGGGACTAGAACCCGGTGTGCCGGCGCTGCAGGCAGAGGATTAGCCTATTGAGCCAGGGTGCCAGCCCAACTAATCAAAATTTAAGAGAAGACGAAAGCCTTCATAAGTGAGTCAAGTATCTCAGAATAAGACCTTATGCTTCTCCCAATCGAAAACTGTCCCACAGTCAACACCATCAGCATATTAATATTTAAAATATTTATAAACATTACAATTCAACTCATTCTATCATTTGTTAGAATGAGTTATAGGCCGCGCCGAGGCACACTAGGCTAACCCTCCGCCTGCGGTGCAGGCACACCGGGTTCTAGTCCCGGTCGGGGCGCTGGTTCTGTCCCGGTTGCTCGTCTTCCAGGCCAGCTCTCTGCTGTGGCCAGGGAGTGCAGTGGAGGATGGCCCAGGTGCTTGGGCCCTGCACCCGCATGGGAGACCAGGAGAAGCACCTGGCTCCTGGCTTCAGATCAGCGCGGTGCGCCGGCCGCAGCGTGCCAGCCACAGCGGACATTGGAGGGTGAACCAACGGCAAAGGAAGACCTTTCTCTTTGTCTCTCTCTCACTGTCCACTCTGCCTGTCAAGAAAAAAAAAAAAGAATGAGTTATAATAATATTGTATTATATAATACTAAGTATATAATATATAAATCCTATATATTAATTACTTATAAAAATTATATATAGAATATGTTATATTCTATATAATTGATATTAACTATACAATTCATTAATTATAATATTACATATGATGTTAAACGTTTTTATAGATTTTTATGATACATATTTTGGTATATATTTTAAGACATATTATAATATATAATTATATATTATAAAGTATTATATTGTAATTAAATATATCATATATAATAATTATACAATATTATAATTAAATTTTGAAGTCTATGGGACAAAACACAGAACTGTGTGCATTAAAGCAAGCAGAACACTTACTGATAGGATTTTCTAATCCTGCTTCTAATTTCTTAAGCCACGATAAGAGGTTTTGTTCAGTGATTGCCTGGTCTGAAGGAAAAGCAAACACTCGACCACCCGAATGCAGATTCACCACAACAAGAAGAGGAAGAGGAGGCAGAGTGTCAAAATAAGCCTTCAAGATTCCTCTCCCAACAGGAGTATTTTTTCTACAAGAGGGAACAAGCAAACATGCTAACAATTCCTTTTGTAACAAAATAATGAAAACAACAGTTTGTAAAACACTGGTTTCATGCCTTTAAGTTTATTTTGTGAAAAGATGTCGTAAAATCCAAGAGATCTATGACTATGTTACTAGTAATCAGGTTTTTAAATCTTTTTTAACACAGGATACTCTCTTTTCTTAAGAGGAAAAAAAGGCGGCCAGTGACATTTTACTGAAAAGCAGACTTCAACCAAAGACTTCATACTGTCAAAAGCTTCCTGCCCAAATTCAGCAAAGTATCTGACCACATGACAGTTCAAAAATTAAATGGTTACAGAACTATAAAACAACAAGGTACATGTTTTTATAAATACTTCTTTTCCAAATAAAAACTCTTTCTTAGGGAAAAAGAGAAGGGAAAACTAAAGAGAGGAGCAATAATTATGTTCCTATAAGAAGACCATATACTAGCAACATCTAGTTTTCCTAATATAACCCATTCTACATTTGTGTGAAATATTATTTTACTCTGAGATAGTCAATAATAATTACTTAGAAAAATTTTGCCTCAAGCAGTAGGATGTGCTTTTTTTTTTTTTTTTTTAAGATTTACTTATTTATTTGAAAGTCAGAGTTACACAGAGAAAGGAGGAGAGGCAGAGAGAGGGAGAAAGGTCTTTTATCCACTGGTTCACTCCCCAAATGGCCACAATGGCAGGAACTGTGCCAGTCTTAAGCCAGGAACCAGGAGCTTCCTCTAGGTCTCCCAAGTGGGTAAGGGGCCCAAAGTTTGGGCCAACTTCAACTGCTTTCCCAGGGCATACCAGAGAACTGGATTGGAGGTGGAACAGCCAGGACTTGAACTGGCGCCCATATGGGATGCCTGCATTGCAGGCAGTGGCTTTACTTGCTATGCCACAGCACTGGTCCCAGGATGTGCTATTAATGAACACTCTTCACAGCGAAAATGTATATTACCCTATTTCTTGAAAATTTCTCAAATGACTTGAAAAATAACATGTCATTCACTTGTCTGATAAATCTGAACAAGGGGCAGCATGCAAACCATGTTCACAGATGTAAAACACAACACTAAGTGTCCATCTGAACACATACCAGGAAACACTGCTGATTAATACTGCTTCCTGTTATATCTTAGGCTGGGTTTTAAAAACACAGAATAGAGAAAAAAAGAAATAAAGGAAAAAGCTAAATATCCCAATGATTACTTTTTTGTAGCTGTCAGATTTTCTCAATGGGTTTCAATTCATTTTATAGTCAGAAAAAAATGTTACTTTTGAAAATGTATTATAGGGGTTGGCGCCGTGGCTCACTAGGCTAATCCTCCGCCTATGGTGCCGGTACCCCGGGTTCTAGTCCTGGTTGGGGTGCTGGTTCTGTCCCGGCTGCTCCTCTTCCAGGGCAGCTCTCTGCTGTGGCCCGGGAGTGCAGTGGAGGATGGCCCAAGTGTTTGGGCCCTGCACCCGCATGGGAGACCAGGAGGAGGCACCTGGCTCCTGGCTTCGGAGCAGCACAGCGCGCCAGCCTTAGCAGCCATTTGGGGGCGGTGAACCAACAGAAGGAAGACCTTTCTCTCTGTCTCTCTCTCTCACTGTCTAACTCTGCCTATAGAAAGACAGAAAGACAGAAAGAAAGACAGAAAGAAAGACAGAAAGAAAGAAAATGTATTATAGGATAAAATTTAATTTAAACAAGGTCATGTATGACCTTTTCTGAGGGAATAACTTATAAAACATCACGATGACATGTTTGGTCTCATAATATTAACTCCAAAGAGAGAGTTACAGAATTTAATTTTCCTAATGAAAATGTTCTGATAATTATCCTTTATTTACTCCCTTACAAACTAAAAAACCAAAAATATACTTACAGATTTAACCAGCAAGGAGTAAGTGAATCCAAGTGCTTCTGCTCTACCATTGTCAACACTGCTTTTTCATGCTGTGGATTTATGCTGCCATCGCTGAACAGCATGAGTAATGGTTTCTGAAGTCTTAAATAAGAGGGAAGATTTTCCACAGTGATTTCTGGCTGTTAAAGAGAAGGGTTGAAAAAAAACAAAAACCATGGTGGATAATGATACACAAAATAGAAAATAAAATTCAAATCACTCATGCAACTGTAGTTTGTAAGATATAATTCAAATACATTTTCATTTAAGTGGAGATGTTATGATACCAACTAACAACTATGAACCTCAGGAGTTTCTTATTCAATCCCATCTTAATAATGAGTTATTTTTCAAAACACTACTGCTAGTCAAATAAGGAAATAAATTAAAGAGGTTCTCAGTTTTACAAGGATGTAACATTTCTAGTGATTTCTTATGCTAAAATATGGAACAATCTAGCCAATATGGATGACAATCTTTGAAAAAGTTCATGGAAAAATAGAATTAAAAACTAAATTTTGGTGCAAAAAATTTTTTTAAAACCTGTGAAAAGGTTTGTCATAATGTATACTTTCCATGATCCTTTTTAAGTTTCCTTATATATGACAAGCAAACTTTTGCCAGATTTTGTAGAAAAGATATAAACTAAGTTTTAATCATATTGTCTTTTAACACATATCATTACTTAAAATAGAAATTAATAAAATTTTATTGGTTCTAATAGTATAGCATTTTTAGGATAACCAAAATGATCAAAGATGCACTACAACAAATCCAAAAACAATATCGTTTGAATTTAAAATAACTGAAAGAAGGAATTTAAAATGAAATTGGAATTCTAATCCATTTATTCTTCTACTATGTACTAAAAGATAACTTTTTAAAGATAAATTTGTAGAAGAGAAGCTGTTTAGGCTGTTAGTAACAAGAATTGGAAATAGCAACAATGCTAATGTATTCAGGATTAAAAACAGTAATGAGTAATAAGTGATAGTAATGAAGAAGTCTAACATTTTCCATTTTCAGTCCACATCTGTTATTTCTTCTGCAAATATACCCTGGAGCCACATAAAGCATCCTCCAGCTTCCCATTTCATTAGATCACACCAGAGCTTGACATAAATCCCTGCCCTATAACCCATGCAGCTGACCACCTCGGATTACAGTTCTCTAGTTCATACTCAAAACACCAAACTCTGGCATGTCCCTTTCCCTATTTAGTTCTCAAAGTGGCATCCCTCTGTAAATTCTTTTTTTTCCCCCCAATTCTTTCTCTTTCACACTCAAAATCTTCTTGCTTCTTCCTCTTTCTTTCATGATTTAAATCTTAGATCCCTTTCCCTCAAGAGTCCCCTAATGTCATCTTCTTGTAGTACCATCCATCTTTTAATCTTCTATATGAGTTATAGCAAAAGAAGAAAAAATGAATTGAAGATGTGATTCTAGCAAATAAATGAGGCAAAGAGCAGGCAGGGAGCTAAAGGAGTATCTGGAGAGGCTTGTACTGCAAAAGCCAAAGAGAAAATTTTAAAGACAACAGCTTTGACTGCCACTGAGAGGCTAGGAACAGAGGGAAAGAAGGCACATCCAGATGTGGTACTTGGAGGATGACTCCTGGCTTTAAAACATTTGCAGAGGGGGGGCAGCGCCATGGCTCACTTGGTTAATCCTCCGCCTGTGGCACTGGCATCCCATATGGGCACCGGGTTCTAGTCCTGATAAGGGAGATGTTTGTGAGGATAATGTGAATCCCTAGTGTAAAACACCTGGAATTGGCTAGTGCCGTGGCTCACTTGGCTAATCCTCCGCCTGCAGTGCCAACACCCCTGGTTCTAGTCCTGGTTGGGGCGTTGGGTACTAGTCCCGGTTGCTCCTCTTCCAGTCCAGCTCTCTACTGTGGCCCGGGAGGGCAGTGGAGGATGGCCCAAGTGCTTGGGCCCCTGTACCCGCATGGAAGACCAGGAAGAGGCACCTGGCTCCTGGCTTCGGATCGGCGCAGCGCGCTGGCTGTAGTGGCCATTTGGGGGGTGAACCAACGGAAGGAAGACTTTCTCTGTCTCTCTCTCTCACTGTCTAACTCTACCTGTCAAATAAATTTTGGAAAAAAAAAAATTTGTCGGGGGGGCCGGCCCTGTGGCACAGCAGGTTAAAGCCCTGGCGTGCAGGGCCAGCATCCCAAATGGGCAGCAGTTGGAGTCTTGGTTGCTCCACTTCCAATCCAGCTCTCTGCTATGGCCGGGGAAAGCAGATGGCCCAAGTGCTTGGGCCCCTGCACCCGTGTGGGAGACCTGGAAGAAGCTCCTGGCTTCAGATCATTGCAGCTCCAGCCGTTGCAACCTGTTGGGGAGTGAACCAGCAGATGGAAGACGCCTCTCCCTGCCTCCCTCCCTTCCACCCTCATTCCCTTTCTCTCTCTCTCCCTCTGACTTTCCTTCTCTATGTAACTCTGCCTTTCAAATAAATAAATAAATCTTTTAAAAAATTGTGGAAAATGGAATTAACAGCTTATTTTGGTGCAAAAAATAATAGAAATTCATGCATACAACAATCATGAAAAATTCATGGAAAATGTGTATTATGGAAAAACTATACATAGATTTAAAATTTTTTTGCACCAAAATCAACTCATCTTTTACTTTCATTTTTCATGACTTTTTGAAGTATCCTCACAGAAGAAGCCATAACTGTCAATCCGATATTCTTAACTTGTCTATCAATCCCATATTCTTGTCTATAGTGAAAACATAAGAGAGAGACAGTTCACACAAGCAAAGTCCTAACTCTATTTCCCAACAAATAGTTGTCTCTGTTAAAAGACTTTGTTACTTAACAGAGCAACAGAGAGAGATGGAGAGATGAATACTCCACCTACTGGTTCACTCCCCAAATGCGAGCATCAGTCGGGTTGGAGCCAGGAACTCCATCCTGGTCTTCCACACAGATGGCAGGGGTCCAAGTACTCAAGCCATCATCCACAGACTTCCAAGGCTTTGCAAGTGTCAACTTAACCCACTGTGCCACAATATGGGCCCACTAACAAGTGGTTTTATGACAGCCTGAGATATATTACAGCTTATGTAACTAATTATTGCGTATTTCAGATATAGGCATTATTTATTTCACCTAATTTGTCATCAGATTTATTAAAATAAAAATTTCATGCCATATAAAACCTATACAAAATCCTTACCAACTGGTCACCTGCTGTGATTTGGATATACTTAGACCTAAGTGTTAAAAGTTTGTCCCCCAAATCTCATGTTAATGGTAATAAGAGGGTAGAAACTTAATCCAAATATAGAGTTTACAGGTGAGGTTTTGGGAGATGACTGGGTTTGACTGGGTCATTAGGGTGGAAGATTACTTCAGTAATTAATTTAGAGGGGCCAGTGTTGAGGTGCAGTGGGTTAAGCCACCACCTATGACACCAGCATCCCATCTGAGCACCAGTTAGAAACTCTAGCTTCTCCAGTTCCACTCTAGTTCCCTTCTAATGCTCTTGGGGAAACAGCGGAAGATGTGTTAAGTACTTAAGCCCACACCGCCCACATGGGAGAGCCAGGTGCAGTTCCAGGTTCCTGGCTTCTGTCTGAAGCCCAGGCCCAGCTACTACAGTCATCTGGCACTCACTCACACACGCTCGCTCTCCCTGTTCTCCCTTGCCTTTCAAATAAATAAATCTTTAAAAAAATTAATTTTGAAACTATACCCTGAATATGTTAACTCAATGATTTGATTCATTATAAGCTGTAATTTTAGTGGGAATGGGGCAAAGGGACAGAATCAAGATCAGGAGAATGAATAAAGATCACCATCATTTACTTGAGCCTAAAGAGTAATGTCATTCAGATCATCATGACAAGAAACATAGTAACAAGAGGTTGTCCATTCAGCATTCATAGCTAATAGTAGTACTTCAGAAAAGTAATAGGTGTGAATGTATAAAGTTCAGCTGTTTAACATAAAAGCAAACTGAAATCAAGTATTCCAGGTTTCATCTGTTGTGCTCTCAAATCCACTATTATTCAAGGTGGCAGTGCTACTGTGACCTTCATTTTACACGTGTGGAAACAGAGGGATAGGTGAGTTAACACACAATCAGCAAGGACTCAAGCAAGGATTTGAAGCCAGGCAGCTTGACTTTTCAAAATCCATTTGCTTTAGGACAAGTTTTACCTTATAACAAGCTTTACTTTGGTTGGACTTTAGCCCCACTAATCTCAGCAAGAACTGTAAACTTTCAGCAGTTCACCAGACAACCTATATGCATAATAAACGAACAATTTAATAGAGCAACCCAAAGAACCTTCAGCACATAAAACATGATGCCCTGTGCCACCAAAAGCTGAAAACTCGGGTATTAAAATACTTGATCTTTAACTGACCTAGATTCTATTTCAAATAACAGCCTTATTCTAAAGTATACTCACAAATGTTTCCAGCGATGCATCTGTTATTAGTTGAACTATATCATGTGCATGGATGTTAGCTAATGGGATGCTCTCTATTCTGCCTTCTTTGTGTCTGGCAAGCAGGAGGGCTGGAAGGGTCACAGCATATTTATTTGACCTATGGAGAAATGCAGTATTAAAACTTAAACCAAAATATATCAAGTCATCAAAAACACATACACACAAAAGTAGGCCAGGAAAATCACAGCAGGAGGCAGCAAACAGGCAGCTCTAAGGCTACGGACCAAAAAACAACTCAATTTCCAAATTTATCTTCTGTGTGAGGAAGTCCAGGAGCCTTGACAACCGACAACCTAGATTAAAGGACAGTAACAGAAAATCATCTGGCCAGATTTTTTTTCTTGCACAATTTATTCTTCAAGAAAACATCTACACAGGACTTGGAGCACACCAAATTGTCCAGCACCTGTGTGGACTGCCCAGCACATTGCCAAGGAAGGAGAAGGGCACTCACGGGAAACCTGCTATGGACCAGGCAAGATATTAGGTGTCTTAGTTCTGTTTCCATTTAGTCTTCAGAATAGCCCCACAAGCAGGCTTTATCACCACATTTCATGGATGAGGAGAGAGGTGTTGGACAACGACAGTGTTCAAAATGAGGGGCTCTGGACACACAATCTGTGCTCTCCCCACTGAAACAAGAGCCCGGATTCACTTCCAGACCACCACTTTGCTAATGACACCTAAAAGAAAATCATCTGCATCAATAATGCAAAATGCTCTGGGTGGATGAGCAATGATGTAGTTGCATTTGCATCATTTGTAGGGAATTCACACTAGAACCAAGCATGGACATTGTAATATCAAAGGCTCTAGGAGAGCCCAGCCTTTGATCACCTGAAGGAGTTTCTCAGTCAGTTATAAACCACACACACTCCGAAAACTCTTCAGCACAGTTAAATACACAATGATAACAGGGCAGATGACAAGGGGTAGATATCCACTATCCAGTGCACAGGCCTCATATTTCCTAATTCAGTATTTTCCAAAATCACTGATTTCACAAATAAAGCAAAAGCTTATTCACTGATAGCATACATCGTCAATATTCAAGATTAAAGATTTTAGCTTAGACATCACAATTAGGAGTATTATAGTCAAAAGGCAGGAAAGACAAACTCCCGGGGCTCCTCCAGCGACCTGTACCTGAAAAGAAGCCCTTTATGCAGATTATGATGTGCACTAGTAATCATCTCCAAATCTGCAGCTCAGACCTTCATTCTTTAGCAATTAAAATATTTTGCTGATTTCCTATGGTCCCATTTTCTACAGCTAAAGCAACATAAGTGGCTAAAAATTTTTTAAAAATATAGAGTCTGGTGGCAAACATAAACAATCAAGAAGCAAACTCTCTAAAAACCATGACAAGGCCAAAGAAACAAAAATGAAAATATTCAACACAAAAAAAAAATTAAAGATTTGTTTATTTGAAAGACAGAAGAGATACAGACAGAGATTTTCCATCTACTGGTTCACTCCCCAAATGGCCACAACAGCCAGAGATGGGCTGGGCCAAAGGAAGGAGCCAAAGGCTTCTCTCCTGCATGGGTGCAGGGGCCCAAGCACTTGGGCCATCTTCTGTTGCATTCACAGGCACATCAGTAGGGAGCTGGATCAGAAGTGGAGCAGCATGGACTCAAACCAGCATCCATATGGGATGCCAACACTGCAGGCTGCAGCTTTACCCATTCTTCTATGACTGCCTCCATGGAGGCTTTGGCTTAAGGTGCAACAGTATCTAAATAAACTAGCAGCCACATTTCCCAAGAAGATAATTAAAATTTTAGGTCGCTGCCCTATCTTCTCCTTCATCAGCTATGTAAAGACAAGTAATATCTGATTGGAAGAGCAATAAACTTACAGAATCAAAACATCTTCTCCAGAATAAACTCCAGTGATAACATATCCTTTTAGGGCACGTCCTGCCTCAATGAAGTCTTCTTTTGCTATAGATAGAGACAAGGCAAAAATCGGGAAACTTTAAAATTGTGAGAGCTATGCAATTTTCGATCAGATTTACAGATGGTGGTACTTCATTATAAATTAATTACAAAGATAAATATTTCAGCACAGACACCTTATAAAACGTAGTGGTTCTGAAACAAATTGTGTTTTGTGTGACATTACCAAATAAATTAATGCAATGGATCCATAGTTTCCAAAACAACTGTATTCTAAATGTGATTTATAAGCTTTGTGGTACTCCTATCACACAGTATAACTGAATAACTATCTGTTACCTTTTAATTTACTCCTAAGGCAGGGTAAATGGAGACAGCTGTCCTATCTGTCTGTCTACATTGGAAACAGAAGCAGGTATGTGAAATGACATTCTTATTATAATCATAAGACAAAACTGACACTATGCATAAAGAAATAGAAGACCAGGGGCTGGCGCCATGGGTCACTTGGTTAATCCTCCACCTGCGGCACTGGCGTCCTATATGGGTGCCGGTTCTAGTCCCATTTGCTCCTCTTCCATTCCAGTTCTCTGCTGTGGCCCAGGAAGGCAGTGGAGGATGGCCCAAGTGCTTGGGCCCCTGCACCCGCATGGGAGACCAGGGAGGAAGCACCTGGCTCCTGGCTTCGGATCGGCGTAGCTCTAGCCATAGCGGCCATTTGGGGAGTGAACCAATGGAGGGAAGACCTTTCTCTCTCTCTAACTCTATTTGTCAAATTAATTAATTAATTAATTAAAAACAAATAGAAAACCAGAAATTCTACTCTTCTAACAATGACTGCATTTGGGTGTGCAGTTATAAGGTATTTATTTATTAATGTCTATTTATTTTTACTTGAAAGGCAGAGTTACAAAGTGGGGGTGGGGATACAGAATTAAATATCTTCTGTCTGCTGGTTCATGCTCCAAAACCAGATCTCCCACTGGATGGCAGGAGCCGTTTCTGCTGCCTAGGCATATCATTAGAGGGAGCTGCATCGGAAGTGGAGCAGCTAGGACTCCGATCAGCACTCAGATGGGATGCCGGTGTCACAGGTGGAGGCTTAACCACCTGCACCAAAATGCCAGCCCATTAATTTTTTAATTCCTGAGTTTTTCAAGAATGTCTTTTTGTTACTTGTGAACTCTATTAGTTGTTTCTCATGTGCTAGGATATACATACTCAAAATAACTGTTTTTATTTCTGAATATTTCTAAATACATTTTCATAAATAATAGCATATTCTAGATCATGTTAATAATTATCTGCTAACCAAGATGCAAGTTTGAACTAAATTTTTGTAAACAAGAAAGACAAGAGGTGGACTCAGGCAAATTATGTATTCTTGCCAGCTGAGGCCCAGTGACAGCTCAGCTCCAGATGAAAGATTCACAGAAGTTCAAACAGAAAGACAGCAATGGAAGAACTGAGTCACGAAGCACCTCGCAAGATAGGCAAGCTGGGCCCTACGATCTATACCTTCACAGTCAGCACTATACTCACGATGGAAACATCAATACTGCCGGCAACACAAACCACAGGATTGTGTTTTCTATAAAAAGGGCACATAGTTTCCACAAGACTGAGAAACACTGTAAGGAGAGCAAACCAGGGCAGCTCAGCCAGTATGCAGCATTGAGAACTCATTCATAATCATGAGTGTAATGAGAAACTAGTAACTCATAAAACTATTCTCTTTAGCCTATGCTATACCACGGCAGAAACCTCTCTATGGAGCAGCAGCTGCTAGACAGGGCTGAATGCCTGCACAGTCTTTCATTGCTAAAAGGAAACAGCTACGTTCTGATCAACAGACAAGTTTCATCCAAAGCAATTACATAACAGAATCTGTTTCAGCTGCTGCTTTTCTTTTTCGACTGGAACAATGGAAGGAAAATACACTGATATTCCCACTTAATTTCCTCGTACAGAAGCTGCTTTGCTTTGACTATGTTTTGACTATGTTTCTTCAAAGTCTTCATGATACACTTGATAACAAAACCTAAGCGACTTGGGGGATGGGAGAGTACAGTACACCTCAGATGAGCACTCATTTCCACTAAACCCGAGTGTCCGTTTTCCTGTCAATGACCAAAATCAGGCATAATCTTCTTGTTGAAAACTGCATAGAAAAGGGCACTCCAAGAAGAATGTGGAAAAGTGGGATTGAAAAATAAATTTACTTTGATGCAAAAATAATTTTGAGATAGGTTTTCATAATAAGCATTTTCCACAAACTTGCTGAAGACCCCTTATAAGTCAGAATATATGGCAGCCTCAAATAACCAATTCTCTCAATAAAAAGAAACACAAAATTTTGGGGGCTACTACAAATGTACTTGGAATGTAGACAAAAATGATGACTTAAATATTTAGTGTTTCAACTGTATAGATATATTTTAACTGCATAAAACAGATACGTTCCTTGAGCAATATTGTATTTTTGCACTATCACCTCTTGGTGAGTTGTATTTGTACCCACACATATATACATACATCTGCTCTACTGAGACAGTTGAGAATCAAGAACACTCTAGTAACCACAGCACTCCTAGCCTCCAGGTCTTGGTTTCTAAATTTAGTTTCCCACTAAAAGGAACCTGCATTCCTTGAAGAAACGACCGATTCCAGGAATGAGGCTGGGAACAACTTGTGCCAAAGCACATAAGCAAAGAACGACGGAGACATGTAAAAGGACATGGAGTCAGACAGAAGGGGCTCCCACCGACCACATCTGGAACCATCTGAGCCAACTAATAATAGTTACAGACTATAAACCCTGGAGTAAAAGAATTCAGGAGTCCTTACTGATAGACAAAACAAGTGTGAGGAGAAAGCTCTGTCTTACATAGTAGTATGCCAAGTAATAAATGTAGAAGAAACGCTGAAGTTAGAAAATTTCTATTTTGACAACTACAGCGGTAATGGCTCTTACAGGCAGAGGACTATAAAACTATGACACCAAAGTATGATGAGAAACAGGATATTTACAGAGTTTTTAATTATTGTCTCGTAAGATACTTATTATTTACAAATGAAAAATTACTAATTTTCCCACAGAAGGGCCTGGTAGATACACCAGAGGACAAGAGACATTTCTGCCCTCTCGGGACTCACATTGTATGTGTTCAGCCCGCTGTAATATTTGTGAACAATGAATCAACACCCGATGTAAAGTAAATGATCAGTGAATTTTAGTAGTTAGCTTTTATTGTCAAAATACAAATTTACATTAAAACGTTAATGGATTCATAATAGCATTTTATTACTATAAAATCTTTAATTCAACACATGTTCGAAGTCCAGCTACAAAAAATAAAAACAAATCTAAAAGAAAAAAAGAGGAATTAAAATCTAACTGAACAAGTTGACAGCAATCAATCCAGTAAAACAAAAAGGTATCATATCCAGACTCATCACTTTGGCACACCAGAACTCCTTATATAATTTAACTTTACGCTTTTGACTTTTAGTGAGAGATGTAACTACATGTAAATTTTATCACCAGTTATATGGAAATATGAACAAGTACACTGTTTCTTATGTCTATCCTCTATATAAAAAAATACAAAAAATTCTTGTCAGTATTTACAATCAGGAGAAAGTTTTCTCTGTGGATGAATCAGCATCCTAACTTGTATGTCGCAACTCATCATAGAATGATAACATAGCAAATATTTCAACATCTATTTTTCATTGCTACCAAATTGCTTTAGGGCTAAGCTTTATAATCAACTACAGTGTTTTCTAGACTTTATACATAATTATTCTCTTTTATTGCTTAACTTCATCTTAGATGTAATGACTTTATTGTATTTGTGCTTTTTATTATCTGAAGACTTCTTCTTGGAAGAAGGCCTACTATAATTAATAAATGAGAACCTCAGAGCACTAAGTATCTAAAGTACATGAGATAAAAGTAACAATAGGAACAAAAATATCAGCAGGGGAGGGTGGAGGAGTAAAACATACCCAGTCATGTCAATTTTTCATAAGGAGAATACACATTTTGTCTTCTACTATGGTAAGCCCCAGGAAAAAGCATTAACACACCATCTTTTTTTTTTTAAGTTTATTTCTATATTTATTTATTTAACTTATATTTGAGAGGTAGAATTACAGACAGTGAGAGGGAGAGACAGAGAGAAAGGTCTTCCATCCACTGGTTCACCCCCTAAATGGCCGCAATGGCCGGAGCTGCGCTGATCTGAAGCCAGGAGCCAGGAGATTCTTCGGGTCTCCCACGCAGGAGACTGATTTCCCAGACCATACCAGAGAGCCAGGTGGGAAGAGGAGCAGCCGGGACTAGAACCGGCACCCATATGGCATGCCAGTGCCATAGGTGGAGGATTAACCTACTGTGCCACAGTGCCAGCCCCCCATCTTTTCTTTTTAGTAAGTTCTTTTTGATTTTTATTTTTAATGATTTTGAAAATAGAGGAAAAAACTACTAGGCATAAATTTGTGGAAAGCAAAATTTAGCAAATATTAAAAGCACCTACTAGGTATAAATATAATGCTAGATAATGAGTCATCTTTCCATAGAAACATTTTTTTAAATTTAATAAATATAAATTTCCAAAGTACAACTTTTGAATTATAGAGGCTTTTCCCCCCATAACCTCCCTTCCACTCACAACAATCCCATCTCCCACTCCCATCCCATTCTTCATCAGGATTCATTTTCAATTATCTTTATATACAGATGATCAACTTAGTAAATACTAAGTAAAGATTTCAACAGACTGCACCCACACAAACACACGAAGTATACAGTACTGTTTGAGTACTAGTTTTAATTCACAATTTAATTACAACACATTAAGGACAGAGATTCTACATGGGGAGTAAGTGCACAGTAACTCCCATTGTTAACAATTGACACTCTTATTTATGATGTCAGTAATCACCCGAGGCTCTTGTCATGAGCTTCCAAGGCTATGGAAGCCTCTTGAGTTCACCAACTCCAGTCTTATTCAGACAAGGCCACCTTGAAAGTGGAAGTTCTCTCTTCAGAGAAAGGTACTGCCTTTTTTGATGGCCCATTCTTTCCACTGGGATCTCACTCACAGATCTTTCACTTAGGTCATTTTTTTTCCACAGTGTCTTGGCTTTCCATGCCTGCGAAACTCTCATAGGCTTTTTAGCCAGATCTGAATGCTTTAAGGGCTGATTCTGAGGCCAGAGTGCTGTTTAGGGCATTTGCCATTCTATGAGTCCACTATGTATCCTACTTCCCATGTAGGATCATTATCTCCTATTTAATTATATCAATTATTATTTGCAGACACTGGTCTTATTTATGTAATCCCTTTGACAATTAATCATATCTTTTTGATCAATTAGGAACTTAAACTTATCACTTTAACAAGTAAGATGGCATTGGTACATGCCACCTTCATGAGATTGAATTGGAATTCCCTGGCAGGTTTCTAGCTCTACCATTAGGGGTAAGTCTGAGTGAACATGTGCCGAACTGTACATCTCCTCCCTCCTTATTCCCACTCTTATATTTAACAGAGATCAGTTTTCAGTTAACTTCAAATGACTAAGAATAATTGTGTGTTAATTAAAGAGTTCAACCAATGGCATTAAGTAGAACAAAAAAAAAATACTAAAAGGGATAAAGTAGTAAGTGGTTCCTCCAGTCAGGACAAGGGCTGATCAAACATTGTTTCTCATAGTGTCCATTTCACTTCAACAGGTTTCATTTTTTATGGTTGGTTAGTTGTCACCCATCAGGGAGAACATATGATATTTGTCCCTTTGGGACTGGCTTATTTCATGCAGCATGTTTTCCAGATCCCTCCATTTTGTTGCAAATGACTGGATTTCACTGTTTTTGACTGCTGTAGTATTCTATAGAGTACATATCCCATAGTTTCTTTATCCAGTCTATTGTTGATGGGCATTTAGGTTGGTTCCAGGTCTTAGCTATTGTGAATTGAGCTGCAATAAACATTGAAGTGCAGACAATTCTTTTATTTGCCATTTTAATATCCTTAGGGTAAATTCCAAGGAGTGGGATAGCTGGGTTATATGGTAGGGCTATAATCAGGTTTCTGAGGAATCTGCAAACTGACTTCCATAGTGGCTCTACCAGTTTGCTTTCCCACCAACAGTGGATCAGTGTCCCTTTTTCCCCACATCCTCGCCAGCATCTGTTGTTAGTTGAATTCTGAATGTGAGCCATTCTAACCGGGGTGGGGTGAAACCTCATTGTGATTTTGACTTGCATTTCCCTGATTGCTAGTGATCCTGAACATTTTTTCATGTGTCTGTTGGCTATTTGGATTTCCTCTTTTGAAAAATGTCTATTTAGGTCCTTGGCCCATCTCTTAAGTGGGTTGTTGTTTTGATATTGTGGAGTTTCTTGATCTCTTTGTAGATTCTGGTTATTAACCCTTTATCTGTTGTGTAGTTTGCAAATATTTTTTCCCATTCTGTCTGTTGCCTCTTCACTTTCCTGTTTCTTTTGCAGTACAGAAGCTTCTCAATTTGATGTAATCCCAATTGTTAATTTTGGCTTTGACTGCCTGTGCTTCTGGGGTCTTTTCCAAGAAGGCTTTGCCTGTGCCTAGATCTTTAGGGTTTCTCTGATGATCTTTAATAATTTGATCGTGTTGGGTCATAGATTTAGGTCTTTAATCTATGTTGAGTGGATTTTTGTATAAGGTGTAAGGTAGGGGTCTTGCTTCGTGGTTCTGCATGTGGAAATCCAGTTTTCCCAGCACCATTTATTGAATAGACTGTCCTTGCTCCAGGAATTGGTTTTGGATCCTTGATCAAATATAAGTTGGCTGTAGATGTTTGGATTGATTTCTGGTGTTTCTATTCTGTTCCATTGGTCTATCCATCTGTTTCTGTACCTGTACCATTCTGTTTTGTTTACAACTGCCCTGTAGTATGACCTGAAATCTGGTATTGTGATCCCTCCAGCTTTTTTTGTTGTACAAGATTGCTTTAGCTATTCGAGGTCTCCTGTGTCTCCATATGAATTTCAGCATCATTTTTTCCAGATCTGAGAAGAATGCCTTTGGTATTTTGATTGGTATTGCACTGAATCTATAAATTGCTTTTGGGATAATGGACATTGTGATGATATTGATTCTTCCAATCCATGAGCATGGAAGATTTTTCCATTTTTTGGTATCCTCTTTATTTCTTTCTTTAAGGTTTTGTAATTCTCATCGTAGAGATCTTTGACATCCTTGGTTAAGTTGATTCCAAGGTATTTGAATGTTTTTGTAGCTATTGTGAATGGGACTGATTTTAGCAGTTCTTTCGCAGCCGTTGTCATTGCTTGTGTATACAAAGGCTGTTGATTTTTGTACATTGATTTTATAGCCTGCTACTTTGCCAAATTCTTCTATGAGTTCCAATAGTCTCTCTCTCTCTCTCTCTTTTTTTTTTTTTTTTTTTTGACAGGCAGAGTGGACAGTGAGAGAGAGAGAGAAAAGTCTTCCTTTGCCGTTGGTTCACCGTCCAATGGCCGCTGCAGCCGGCGCACTGCACTGATCCGAAGCCAGGAGCCAGGTGCTTCTCCTGGTCTCCCATGCAGATGCAGGGCCCAAGGACTTGGGCCATCCTCCACTGCACTCCCGGCCACAGCAGAGAGCTGGCCTGGAAGAGGAGCAACCAGGACAGAATCCGGCGCCCCGACTGGGACTAGAACCCGGGGTGCCAGCGCCACAGGCGGAGGATTGGCCTAATGAGCCGCGGCGCCAGCCCCTAGAGTCTCTTAGTAGAGTTCTTTGGATCCCCTAAAGAAAGAATAATATCATCTGCAAAGAGGGATAGTTTGACTTCTTCCTTCCCAATTTGTATCCCTTTGATTTCTTTTTCTCGCCTAATGGCTCTGGTTAATCTTCCAGTACTATATTGAATAGAAGTGGTGGGAGTGGGCATCCCTGTCTGGTACCAGATCTCAGTGGAAATGCTTCCAACTTTTCCCCATTTAATAGGATGCTGGCCATGGGTTTTTCATAAATTGCTTTGAATGTATTGAGGAATGTTCCTTCTATACCCAGTTTGCTTAGAGTTTTCATCATGAAAGGGTGTTGTATTTATCAGATATTTTCTCTGCATCTATTGAGATAATCATGTGGGTTTTTTTCCTACAGAAACATTTTCAGAAGGATTCATTTAAAATGTGAAATTCATCTCAAGGGAAAGAAAAATCGTAAGAGTGAAGTTTGCTAGATACATGGTAAGATTTAGCATAGCAGAGAAAGCTTGAGGCTTTGTTATCTACCCAATAGGCCACCCATAGATGAAAGTAACAAATAACATTCTTAGAAATACCATTGGTCAAACACCCCTTTAAAACTTACCAGAAGACACATTTTCATGAAGCATGAGATGAAAGATAGAGAAGCTGTGGTATTAAAAGAACACAGTAGGGGAAGGTATTTGGTCTAGCAGATGACACATCACGTGGGACACCCATGCTCTGCTTCCATTATCATCCTTCTTGCTAATGCACACCCTGCAAGGAAGTGGTAACAGCTCAAGCAGTTGGGGCCCTGACACTACATGAAAAATATGAATTGAATTCACAGCTCCTACATTCAGCCAGGCCCAGCCCCATCTGTTGGGAGTATTTTGGTAAAGAATCAATGATTTGGGAGCTAGCTCTATCTGCCTGTCTCTCAAATAAATACACATTTAAAAACAAAAAAAAATTGAAAACTGTGGGGAGCAACTGAGACTAGGCTAAGTTACTGGAATTAAGACTTATTCTATGCATCTGCTCTCCCACAATATGGCGCTGGGGAGGAGTAAACTTCTACGCAGCTGCCTCTCACCAACTTGACTGATAAACTGCAGGAGCTGATCCTGCTCCTGATTGGAGGAGAGCAGCATGCTCGGCGTGTGGGTAGCAGAGCACAGATTGGTGGAGAGGATTATAAAGGAGGAGAGAGACAGCACGGTGGTGTGTGGGTTGGTTGGAGAGTGCGTTGGAGAGTTCGCGGGGAAGTTTGTTGCTTCGTTCTTTCTCATTTCTCTCTACTCATTCTTGCTTTGGGAGTTCGCTGTTTGCTTATTCTTACTTTACTATAGAAAAGACTTGTAAAAAAAAGGGGGGGGAACAACAAGCATCCGGTCCGGTGCGGCTCCTCCGCGTGCGGAGGAGCAGCAGAAAACAAACAGAGTAGTTTATGATGCCACATAAAACCATCAAAAATAATTGATACAAGCACAGTATCAAAGATGAATGAAAAACATTAACTTGGCATGACTATTTGGCTTAGCTGGGGTTTTTTTCTTTAAGCTTTTATGCAATAAATACAAATTTCATAGGTATAGCTTCTGGAATATAGTGGTTCTTCCCTCTATACTTGCCCTCCCACCCCCATTCCTGTCCCACCTCTCCCATCCCATTTTTCATTAGGATTCATTTTTAGTGGCCAGCGCTATGGCACAGCGGGTTAAAGCTCTGGCCTGAGGCGCCAGCATCCATATGGTAGCCAGTTCTACTTCCGGCTTCTCCTCTTTCAATCCAGCTCTCTGCTATGGCCTGGGAAAGCAAGGGAAGATGACCCAGGTCCTTGGGCCCCTGCACCGACATGGGAGACCTGTAAGAAGCTCCTTGCTCCTGACTATGGATCGGCTCAGCTCCAGGCATTGTGGCCATTTGGGAAGTTAACCAGTGGATGGAAGACCTGTCTCTGCCTCTACCTCTCTCTGTAATTCTTTCAAATACATAAATCTTTTTTTAAAAATTCATTTTTAATTATCTTTATATACAGATAAACTCTATACTAAGTAAAGATTTCAACAGTTTGCACCCACACAGACACACAAAGAATAAAGAACTGTTTGAAGACTAGTTTTACCGTTAATTCTCATAGTACAACACATTAAGGACAGAGGTCCTACATGGGGAGCAGGTGTACAATGACTCTCATTGTTGATTTAACAATTGACACTCTTATTTATGATGTCAGTGATCACCCGAGGCTCTTATCATGAACTGCCAAGGCTATGGAAACCTTTTGAGTCCACAAATTCCGACATTTAGACTGGGTCATAAGCAATGTGGAAGTTCTCCCTTCAGAAAAAGGTACCTCCTTCTTTGACGGCCCCTTCTTTCTCACTCACAGATCTTTCATGTAGGCCATTTTTTGCCACATTTCATGCCTGAAATGCTTTCATAGGCTTTTTAGCCAGATCTGAATGCCTTAAGGGCTAACTCTGAGGCCAGAGTGCTGTCTAGGGTGTTTGTAATTCTATGAGTTGGCCAGCACTGTGGATTATTAGGCTAATCCTCCACCTGCGGCGCTGGCACTCTGGGTTCTAGTCCCAGTTGGGGCTCTGGATTCTGTCCTGGTTGCTCCTCTTCCAGTCCAGCTCTCTGCTGTGGCCCGGGAGTGCAGTGGAGAATGGCCCAGGTCCTTGGGCCCCGCACCCGCATGGGAGACCAAGAAGAAGCACCTGGCTCCTGGCTTCAGTGCAGCATGCCGGCCGCAACACGCCGGCCGCAACACGCCGGCCATAGCGGCCACTTGGGGAGTGAACCAACAGAAAAGGAAGACCTTTCTCTCTGTCTCTCTCTCTCTCACTGTCTAACTCTGCCTGTCAAAAAAAATTTTTTTTTGAGTTCCAGTCTTTCCATTTCTTCTATCTTATCATCTTCATAATCTAGTATTGAAGTATCGTGTTTTATGCGGCGGGGGGAGGGGCATCATGTTGTCTTCCTTATTCTTGTTTCTTGGATTGGTGCGTTTGTTGTTTGGCATCTGTGGAGATACCCATTGGCGGCGGCTTCTTTTTTTTTCTTTCTGTGGCAGCTTTTATCATTGTACTATGACTTGTAGATAAGTGGAATGTCTGCTTTCAGTGAATCTCTAGAGGCTTGTAGTGGGTGTGGCCAGAGAGCTCTGTTCAATTCTCCAGGGTTAAGGGTGTGCCTAAGGTGATACACCCAAGTTTGATGTCGTAAATCTTAAAAAAAAAAAAAAAAAATCAGAAGAGAGGTATATGCTGAGCTCCTCTCCTCAATGGAGACCAGTGCCTAAGAGCTGGCCCCACTGGGTATAATATTCATCTGCTCTGTCTTAAGGACCACACAAAGGATCTGCGCAGTCCTCAGTTTAAGTTCAGGTTCCTCAGCAATGTCTCTCACCAGGTAACGAGGAACCCCCGAGCTTGTGAGTCTACCAGTGAGACTGCTCAAAGTCCCAGCCACACTGTGATTCCTCCCACGTACCCTCAGTTTTTTTCACAGTCCCAGTTCAGAAGCTTCACAAAGTCACAAGCTCCTAGCCCCCTGTTAGTTCTCCCCATCAGAGTCAGGAGTCTCCGCTTGGCTGGTTGCCGGGTGCAGACACGAGCTAGCAAAGCTGTTACCTATGTCCAAAATGGTGCCGGTTCTATTGGTTTGTTACCATACGCTGTTGTAAAGTGATTGAGGAGAGAGAAATGTGTCCGTCCATTTTTTTTTCCTCTAGTTTGGCTGATACACTTTCCCCCATAGGGCTCCAAGCCTGGTTCCCTCTAGGCTCTTCCTGCCACTTTTTGCCAGTGGCTTGGGCTGCTGCGGTTTGGTCTCACCTCACTTTCCAGCACTGGTGGGTAGGCTCTCAGATATTGGAGTCCTGAGCTGTGGGTGCACACATCCTCCACGTAGGTCCACTGTGCCCTCTAATTTTGGTAGTTTCCTCTGCCGTTTTTTCCCTCATCTTCCCTGAGACTACACTACCTCCACTTTTTATACTATCTTCTCCTGGGCTAGAGCAGTAAGCTCCCTCTCTACTCTGCCATCTTGAAACCTCTCTGGCTTAACTGTTGAAATGCTGCTCGGGATGTCTGCATTGACAGAATGAAATGGAAACCTACAGAATGGGATAAAATGCTTGAAAATCAAGTATCTGATTAAGGGTTACTACCCAAGATATATAAAGAACTCCTAAAATTAACAACAAAAAATACAATCACTCAATTTAAAAACAGCAAAGGACTTAGACATTTCTCCAAAGGAGACATAGACGTGCTAAATAAACACAAAGAAAAATAAACATCACTGATCATTAAGGAAATGCAAATAAAAACCATAAATAAGTGTGTGGGGGGAGCAGGGTCCGTCTCCCGCAACATGGCGGGGCGCCCAGGAGACAAATAAGTACTGAGACTGTGGACTGAAAACTCTATGCGTCTGATCTCCCACCAAATGGCACTGAGAGAGAGTAAACAAATCTGACACAGCTGCTTCGTCAATTAGCTGATTCCTGATTGGAAGAAAGTGGCGTGCTCAGCACACAGGCAGCAGAGCACGGATTGGTGGGAGAGGACTATAAAAGGGGGAGAGAGACAACATGCGGGGCCCCCCTGAGAGAGTCGGTCGGGGAGCTCATTGGTGCCGCTCCTCCGCGAAAGCAGGGGAGCGGCGGGGGTGCTGCTCCTCCGCGGAGGCGGGGGAGCGGCAGCAAATCCGGGAAGGACCAGGGAAAGAAAACAGCGTCCGGTGTCGTTCCTCCGCGAGTGGGGGAGCGACAGTGTGGGCAAAAAAATCAGAGAAATTGGAACCTCTGAACACTACTGATAGAAAAACCAAGTGGTGCAGCTGATATATAAGGTCAGAGAAGTTGTGATATTAAAATATTACTGCATTGGGGCAGGTGCAGTGGCATAGCAGGTAAAGCCGCCACCTCTAGTGCTGGCATCCCATATGGGTGCGAGTTCGAGCCCCGGCTGCTCCTCTTCGCATCCAGCTCTCTGCTGTGGCCTGGGAAAGCAGTGGAGTATCGTCCAAGTCCTTGGGTCCCTGCACCCGAGTGGGAGATCTGGAGGAAGCTCCTGGCTCCTGGCTTCGGATGAGGGCAGCTCCAGCCATTGCGGCCATTTGGGGAGTGAAGCAGCAGATGGAGATTTTTCCCTCTGCCTCTCTCTAACTCTGCCTTCAAATAAATAAATAAATAAATCTTTAAAAAAATAAAAATAATAAACAATAAAAATATTACTGCAATTCCTCAAAAAACTAAAACCAGAGTTGCCACATGATCCAGTAATTCCTTTCTGGGTATGCATCCAAAATATTTCAAAGCCGAATTCCAAAGAAATATTTGCATAACCATGTTCATAGCAGCATTATGCATAACAGCCAAGAGGCAGTCACAACTGTCCACAAGTGGATGAACAGATCAGCAGAAATGTGGTAAATTCACGCAGTGGAATATTATTCACCCTCAAAATGGAAAGAAATTCTGACAGATCCCACAAACGGATAATCCTTCAGAACATTATGCTAGATGAAATTAGCTAGTCAGAAAAGCACAAATACTGTATGGTTCTACTTGTAGTCAGAGTCACACAAACACAAAGTAGAACGGTGGTTACCAGGGCCTGCGGGCAGGAAATGGAGTTGTTCCAGGGGTCCAGACTTTCAGTTTTGCAAGATGAAAAGGTTGTGGAGGTCAGCTATGCAACTAATGACATGCACTAAACAATTGTTAAGATGATAAATTTTGTGTTATGTATATCTTGCCACAATTTTTTAAAATAGTCAAAGCAAAATACTGTAACTCAGAGCAAGAAAAAACACGGGTGAATATTAACTGGGAAAGATGACAGGGATTTTTTTTTACAGCTAAAAGTAATGGAAAAACATTTCAAATCAGTAGACCTGAAAAGAAATTTAAACTCACTACATGTAACATTATTATTAAAAGTTAAAGAGCAAACAACAGCGCAGACACTTGGCTTAATGCTTAAAACACCTGTGGGGACAGGCATCCCACATCAGAGTGCCTGGGTTCAAGTCCCAGCTCAGCACCTGATATCAGCTTCTTGCTAATGCAGACACTGAGACACAGCAGTGACGGCTTGAATAACTGGGCTCCCATTGCCCACTTGGGAGACCTAGATTGAGTTACTGCCTCGCAGCTTTGTAAGCTTTTGGGAGATAATCAGCAATGGTAGCTCTGTCTTTCAAATAAAATTAAATAAATAAAAATCTTTGGAAATGAACATAACATACAATTTACAGAAGACATAAAGTTACTCTACTGGAAATCTACACCCACTAAAAATTGTCTAAAAGTGACACAAAGATTCTTAAATAAAAATGCTCTTTACATACAGTGAAATAAAATTGAAATAAAAATTGGTTGTACAAAAAAAAAAAAAAAAACCAGAGGCATCACAATACCAGATTTCAGGACATACTACAGGGCAGTTGTAAACAAAACAGCATCGTACTGGTACAGAAACAGATGGATAGACCAATGGAACAGAATAGAAACACCAGAAATCAATCCAAACATCTACAGCCAACTTATATTTGATCAAGGATCCAAAACCAATCTCTGAAGCAAGGACAGTCTATTCAATAAATGGTGCTGGGAAAACTGGATTTCCACATGCAGAATCACAAAGCAAGACCCCTACCTTACACCTTATACAAAAATCCACTCAACATAGATTAAAGACCTAAATCTATGACCCGACACCATCAAATTATTAGAGAACATCAGAGAAACCCTAAAGATCTAGGCACAGGCAAAGCCTTCTTGGAAAAGACCCCGGAAGCACAGGCAGTCAAAGCCAAAATTAACAATTGGGATTACATCAAATTGAGAAGTTTCTGTACTGCAAAAGAAACAGGAAAGTGAAGAGGCAACTGACCGAATGGGAAAAATATTTGCAAACTACACAACAGATAAAGGGTTAATAACCAGAATCTACAAAGAGATCAAGAAACTCCACAATATCAAAACAACAACCCACTTAAGAGATGGGCCAAGGACCTCAATAAACATTTTCTGAAAGAGGAAATCCAAATGGCCAACAGACACATGAAAAAATGTTCAGGATCACTAGCCATCAGGGAAATGCAAATCAAAACCACAATGAGGTTTCACCTCACCCCGGTTAGAATGGCTCACATTCAAAAATCTACCAACAACAGATGCTGGCGAGATGTGGGGAAAAAGGGACACTGATCCACTGTTGGTGGGAATGCAAACTAGTTAAGCCACTATGGAAGTCAGTTTGCAGATTCCTCAGAAACCTGAATATAGCCCTACCATACAACCTAGCCATCCCACTCTTTGGAATTTACCCAAAGGAATTTAAATTGGCAAACAAAAAAGTGGTCTGCACCTTAATGTTTACTTCAGCTCAATTCACAATAGCTAAGACCTGGAACCAACCTAAATGCTCATCAACAACAGACTGGATAAAGAAACTATGGGATATGTACTCCACAGAATACTATACAGCAGTCAAAAACAATGAAATCCGGTCATTTGCAACAAAATGGAGGGATCTGGAAAACATCATGCTGCATGAAATAAGCCAGTCCCAAAGGGACAAATATCATATGTTCTCCCTGATCGGTGACAACTAACCAACCACAAAAAAGGAACCTGTTGAAGTGAAATGGACACTATGAGAAACAATGTCTTGATCAGCCCTTATCCTGACTGTTGATGTACAATTTAATACTTTATCCCTTTTAGTATTTTTTTGTTCTACTTAATACCATTGGTTGAACTCTTTAATTAACACACAATTATTCTTAGTCATTTAAAGTTAACTGAAAACTGATCTCTGTTAAATATAAGAGTGGGAATAAGAAGGGAGGAGATGTACAGTTCAGCACATGTTCGCTCAGACTTACCCCTAATGGTAGAGCTAGAAACCTGCCAGGGAATTCCAATTCAATCTCATGAAGGTGGCATGTACCAATGCCATCTCACTAGTCAAAGTAATCAGTTTAAGTTCATAATTGATCATAATGATAGGACTAAGAGTCAAAGGGATCACATAAACAAGACTAGTGTCTGTTAATACTAACTGATAGAATCAAAAAGGGAGAGGACGATCCAACATGGGAAGCAAGATGCACAGCAGACTCATAGAATGGCAGATGTCCTAAACAGCACTCTGGCCTCAGAATCAGCCCTTAAGGCATTCGGATCTGGCTGAAGAGCCCATGAGAGTATTTTAGGCATGGAAAGCCAAGACACTCTGGGGGAAAAAAAAAAAAAACTAAATGAAAGATCTCTGTAAGTGAGATCCCAGAAGAAAGAATGGGCCATCAAAGAAGGAGGTACCTTTCTCTGAAGGGAGGAGAGAACTTCCACTTTGAACATGGCCTTGTCTAAATAAGATCGGAGTTGGTGAACTCAAAAGGCTTCCATAGCCTTGGCAACTCATGACAAGAGCCTAGGGAGATTACCAACGCCATGAACAAGAGTATCAATTTGTTAAGTCAACAACAGAAGTCACTGTGCATTTACTCCTCATGTGGGATCTCTGTCCTTAATGTGTTGTTCAATGTGAAGTAATGCTATAACTAATACTCAAACAGTATTTTACACTTTATGATCTGTGTGGGTGCAAACTGATGAAATCTTTACTTAATATATACTAAATTGATCTTCTGTATATAAAGATAATTGAAAATGAACCTTGATGCAAATGGAAGGGGAGAGGGAGCAGGAAAAGGGAGGGTTGCAGGTAGGAGGGAAGTTATGGGGGGGTAAAAGCCATTGTAATCCATAAACTGTACTTTGGAAATTTATATTTACTAAATAAAAGTTAAAAATGGTTGTGAACATATTATAGTATATATATACATATATATTGTTTTCAAACATCAGGCAGACATTTTTACAAAGAATCACAAGAGAAAAATACACCAATGTGATGCTACATAAAATAAAAAAGAGACCAAGTAAGATACACAGTTTTAGCACAATTACATTATAACATTTACAAATATGCAATACACAGGTGCACAGAAAAAAATATGGAAGGAATCATAATTTAACAGCATTTATCTCTGAATAATTCTTACCATTTTTTCTTCAAAAGTGTCTATATTTTCAAAATTCTCTATAATTTAAAAATATATTCATTTCAAAAAAAACTAATAAACAAAAGCATTTAACCATACATTGTATAATTTGAAACCTCAACACCACTAACCTGTTATCATGGTTGGACTAAATAGTCCCAGCACTGACACACTAGAATAGGAGAGCAGGTCTTTATATAATTCCCCATGTAAGTATTGTTCTGCTTCTTGTATTGATGTTATGTTCACTGGATATGAAATTCTGTTGCTGGATAAACACAAAACCATATTCAAAATTAATTTTTAAAGATATTTTCCAATTCAAAAAAATTAAAACATACTGAACTTAGTAAGCAATATATTACACAGGATAAATAACTAACAAATTAACATAATTAAATATTTTTATTTTGAAACATCAGCTTCAAATAAAATTATTTACTCCAAAGTAACAGAGTATGCATAGGCCCTCATTAATACCGTATCTTTGATCTCAATTCCATTATCCTCCTCAACCTATTCAAAGTATATCAACAATGTATGGCTACTAGGCCTTCTACAAACCCCCAAATTTAGAAATTTTGTAGTGAAGCTGGGTACTTACAGCTGGATAAATTTTAGGAGATCTTCAGTTCCTAACATACCAGCATAAGATACTGGGTTCTCACCCTCCTTGTACATCTTTACAACAGGAAATTCAGTAACATTTTGCTTAGTACATACATCAGTCCAGTCTGCACAGTTTATTCTGGTAAGAAGCATAGTGGATGTGCCTAAGTAAAAGGAAAAGGCACACTTTAGAAATATCAATGTCAAAAACTCATCTGTGTAGACTGTTCACGATTTTTCTATCCCATTCTTTTTTTAGTGTTTAATTATTTTCATCTACTTAAAAGGCAGAGCTAGAGAGTGAGAGGTTTCCATTTACTGGTTCTCTCCTAAAATGCCCACAAAAGCCAGGAATGGATCAGCCTGAAGCTGCAAAAATCCTCAACAAACTATTGGTGAATCAAATCCAACAACACATCACAATGATCATTCACCCAGACTAAGAGGGATTTATCTCTGGTGTGCAGGCATGGCTGAACATTCACAAATCAATAAACATGATGCATTAACAAACTGAAGAACAAAAACCACATGGTTATCTCAATAGATACAGAGAAAAGCATTTGACAAAATATAATATCTTTTCATGATAAAAACTTTAAGCAAACTGGGTATAGAACATTCCTCAACACAGTCAAGGCAATTTATGACAAGCCCACGGCCAGCATCTTAGAAAAAGTAAAACTTTTAAAAAATTGAAAACAAAATGTAAAAAGCAGTATTTTAATATCACTAAAAGTTTTTAAGTATGTTCCCAATTAAAAATGTGTAGAATGTACACTAATATTTTTTCACTCTACAGTATATTAGTATCTGAATATTATAAGCAAAGGTAACTCATTCCTTCCCATCTGAGAATTATCTTTTCATCAATTTATCAATAAATATTAACAGGTGCATATTTATTTGGAGTACTACATTAAAAACTGCCATCCAGGTATGCAATACAGTGCTATGACACATGCAGTTCCCTCCTGTGAGTAGGCACCCTCACCTACCATTGTTTAAAACCTTATTCTCTTGTCCTTGCAATGATGCAAACTGTGATATTATTTTTAACACTGTAAAAAGAATACTGATACATGTCATTAAAATACATAAAGCTACTTATACTGAAGTCATCAATTTTAAATTTTTATTCTTTTTTCTACAAAATGGTTTCAGTATGTAGTTCTGCTTCAATCTGAATTATCTCAAATTCTAGGATTCCCACAATATTAGGTCCCAGATATTCTATCTATGTAACAATTTCAGATAGGAAAAAAATAGATTCTCTTTGATACAGATACTACAGGAGTATAAAAATTTGTCATTTGCTGCCACCTTGTGACTGAGTTAAAAAATGTTCTTCATTGTTTTGAACTAGATGGAAATATGACTTTTTCCCTAAGAAGTCAATATGAAAGACAGATCATAGGACTAAATTCCCAAAGTATTACAATGTTTTCCTAATCTATAAAAGTACAGTTTCAGCTTCAAAATGCTCACAAAATTCAATAGTTACCCATATTATGCATTTCTACATTAAGCCCCTGAACCTGCAAAATATCCTATTTATCTAATTACTAAAAGGATTTTTGTTAATAATGAACACATCAAATGAAATCAAGTCTTGGGGTGCTTATCTGCTTTTTATTCAATAAATATATACTCATACAACTCAAAAACTGAGTGATGCATACAGTCCTGGGTAGCTGAGAACAAGCCTATTTAACCATAAAATTCTATTTACAAATCAACAGAGCAGGAGAAAATCATACTACAGATTCAATACATGATACACTGTATGTTATTCAAATAAACATTATGCACACACATTCCATCAGTACCTTTCTTACTAGCAGATCCCCCTAATTCTCACTGTGTCCTTGCTGGGATATTTTGAATTAAAGGCCAATGCTTGAGTTCTCATTTGCCCACTCTTAAAACCAGGTTTCACAGAACAGTTAAAGTAAGGAATACTGTACACCACAGGGTAAGCTGCCCCTTGAGACGCCTGCATCCCATATTGGTGTGCCTGTAATCAGGCCCTTTCTCCACTCTGAGCCAGCTTCCTGCTACCCTGCAAGGGAGACAGCAGATACTGGCACACGTGCTTAGGTTTCTGCCACCCAGGAGGGACTTCTGGATCAAATTCCTGGCTTCTGGCTTTGGCCCAGAGTAAACCAGTAGTTGAAAGATCTTTTTCTCTGCCTCTCCCTCTTCCTCACTCTGGCTTTCAAATAAATAAAATGAATCTTGCTTTGTTAAAAAAAAATAGTTAAAAAGTTCTTGGCTATTAAATATCCTGTGGGGCCAACACTGTAGTGTAGTGGATAAGCTGTTGCCTCCAACACCAGTGTCCCATATCAGAGCACCAGTTCAATGAGGCCCGGCTGCGCTGCTTCCAATCCAGCTCCCTGCTAATGCTCCTGGGAAAGCAGCAGCAGATGGTCCACATGCTTGAGCCCCTGCCCATACGGGAGACCCAGATGGAGCTGAGGCCCCTGGCTTCAGTCTGGCCCAGACTTGGCCATTGCAGCTGTTCGGGGAGTGAACCAGCAGATGAAAAATCATTTTGTGTCTATGTCACTTTGCTTTTCAAAAAAAAATTATGAAAAGAAAAAAGAAATATCCTGATCCATAAGGATCTAATCTAATTATGTAACTTCAAGAACACAAGAAAGGGGCTGGTGCCTTGGCATAGTAGGTTGGGCCTCCACCTGCAGTGCCAACATCCTATTGGGGCACCAGTTCGTGTCCTGGCTGCTCCACTTTCGATCTAGTTCTCTGCTGGTGGCCTGGGAAGGCGGTGAGGATGGCCCAAGTGCTTGGGCCATTGCACCCATGTGGGAGACCGGAAGGAAGCTCCCAGCTACTCCCTTCGGATCTGCCAGCTCTGGCAATTGCGGCCATTTGGGGAGTGAACCAGCAGATGTAAGGGGGTGAGTGTTGGGGGGAGAGTGGCGGGGGGAGTGGGGAGGATGTGGGTGTGTGTGTCTTGCCCTCTGTCTGTGGCTCTGTCTCTCAAATAAATTAATTTTAAAAAAGGAACACAAGAAGGTGTGATCTTCCATTAGACTATGAAACTAGGTATTATATGTCAAATTTTTATTGCCAGTATTTACTGGTAATTGGCTCAGAGTAGGCACTCAGTAAATGCTTGCTGAATGATTTAATTCAGCCAAGGAGGTTATTGGCTTAACTGTGTAGCCACAAGTACTTAATACATAGGTTCTCTAAAGATAGTCCCCTGACTATAACAAAAGTGAACACTTCTAAGCATTTTTATATTCTTGACTTACTCACTTAACCTCAGAGACCTAACAACCACATTTATGTGCATAATAACCTGAAATTTTATGTGGCTTTCTGCATCTTTAGCACACAACAGTTTTACAAATAGCTACATTTCAGAATCAGGAAAACGAGTATGCATGCCAGAGTACAGTACCTTTCAATTTAGCTGCCACATCAATATAGGACTGCAGGAATGCCATGGATACTGCCTGCCCTGCATTAAAATAAAAAACACAACAAATACCACAGCTGTGTGCCTCCAAAGCACCAACACTATATATAGCAAACATAGAGACCTATGGGTTTCTCAAAGGTATTATTTCTGAATAAGAAATATCATAGTATAAGTATTCAATGTTATCCAACTATTTATGACGGTTCCAAATGCAACTAATTTTCTACATTCTTACTGCAGGGGATATAAATACATGGCTAATTAAAGTCTCATGAAAGCAACACATTTCTATCAATCTGTAAGTACTGGTAATATGTTAAAATCTTTAGCTTCAATCACAATAGCTCTTCAAAATTAATGACCTGGAGATATACTTTAATCACTAACCTTCAATTTTTAAATCAGATAAGATACAAGCGCACACACACACCAGTTTTACAACCATAGAATCACTTAGAAGTAAATGCCTCAAGATATGTGGTCCACTGGATATCTAAAACTTACTGCCATTTCACAATGTGCAAAATAGAGAATGCAATAATAAAATCGGTCTACCTGAAACATACTAATATGTAATAGTGTCATCTCCAAAGACTCATACTCACAGCCAGCATAGAAGAGCACTAGGCTGTCAGAAGCCATTACTGTTGCATTAAACGTCTCTTCTGTTAGTTCTACTGTCAGCTCCAAGGGTAACTGTCTTTTCCTATCTCTGTACACAGTTTCTGCTACTTCATCATCCTGAATATCTAGAATGTTTAAAAAAATTAATTCAAAAGTAGATTTATAATTAAATATACTTAAGCTCATTTCATAAGCAAATGTATTAAAGTAGCTACCATATGAAAACTATGCATATTTGAAAACCTTCCCAGTTGCCAGGCTTCCAATCTGAAATGACTCTGAGATGCTTTCTGACCCAGAAATTACAGTTTGCTCAACTCGGGAACAAATTATTTAAATTTCTTCTGCAAATAATACAAATATTGCCATTTGGTTTCTAACCAACATACTAATGTATAATCCTAAAAGATCTTAGCATATGTGCCTGACAGTGCTTGTTTAACCTCTACTGTGGGAGACACCAGGGAAAGTGATAAAGGAGACAGACACAGTCCCTAAGTGCATGGAACTTCTGTATGTGGAAAAATCAGACAATTAACTGACCAAACATAATTGCAGATCCTCATTGCTTTATGAAGAAGGGTAAAGGATATGGTAAAAGATTTTAACAGGAAGATTTAGACTGGAAGATCCAAAGTCTGCCAGGTAGAAAATCAAGAAAAGAATACTTTTGACAAAAATAATTGACATGCAAAGGCTCTGAGACAGAAGAATTTAGTGTATACGACGCAGTGAGAGAAGGAAAACTTGACTGAAACGAGGTGGGGCTGAAGCAACGAATGAGAACTCCAGAGCAGGTGGACCCTGAGAGGCCAAATAAGCCAAGGATTTGGGGTTTTACTCCAAGTGCATGAAGTATGGATAGATTCTGACTACATGAAAACCTGGGTGGGTGGTTTTTTTTTTTTTTTCTTGATTTTTATTTACACAAGAGGCAGAAAAAAGTGAGAGAGAAAGAGCAAGAGAGCACTCCCATCTAATGGTTCACTTCCCAGAAGGCCCCCAACAGTGACTGCTGGGCCAGGGCTGAGAGGTGGCAGCCAGGAACTTAATCCAGGTCTCCTGCATGGGTGGTAGGGATCCAACTACACGGCCATCACCCACTGCCTCCCAGGGTTCACATCAGCAGGAAGCTGGAGTCAGGAGCAGAGACAGGGATTGAACTCGGCTTCTCAAGTCGGATGTGGGTGTCTCAAGCTGCCTCTTAAACATTGCACCAAACACCCAACCCTTTCAGGGAATTTAAACTTCTATACTCCCCGACACTAAAAAGTTATACCTTCAGTACCAAACCTAGTAAAAGTCTGGTTTTTTTATTTTATCGGTTTTTCTTATATATTTTAGCTTTACCTCTAACTCATCTTTTTTCTCTTATTTTGTTCCAACATGTCCTTTCCCACCTCCCTACCTCTTAACCAATTCTCTTCAACTGTGTATCTGCTCATTTCTCAGCTCCACCTCCCTCCTATTCATCAATTACATACACACGACTTTTAGTCACGCATGTTCCTGTTCATTGTGATTCATGCTTTGCCTGTTTCCTTTGGGAACACTAGTCTCTGAGTTTTACTATCAGAATAACAAAAATAAACCCTTTCCTCACCCTCTTCCAGTTTTCCTATATAAGTGACAATGACACGTGGGGCTACGGGAGTTACATGGATAAACATCAAACAGTATTAGAGACCAGTGTGATTACAGACAAAACCAAGTTAAGATAAAAGAAATCAAGGGGAAATCTGCAAAACAAACACTAGAAACAGGCTGGAGGAAGAGAGCAAGGAGACGGTTAGAAGACAGCAAAAGGGCTGGGATTGTGGCGTAGCGGGTAAAGTTGTCACCTGCGATGCTGGCATCCCATATGGGTGCCAGTTTGTGTCCTGGTTGCCCCACTTCCAATCCAGGTCCCCATTAATGTGCCTGGAAAAGCACATTAGTGCTTGAGACTCGAGACGTGGGAGACCGGGGAGAAGCTCCTGGCTCCTGGCTCCAGCCTGGCCCAGTCCTGCCCTGGTCATTGCAGCCATTTGGGGAGTGAACCAATGAATGATCTCTCTCTCTCTCTTTCTCTTCCCCTCCCTCCCTCCCTCCCTGCATCCCTCCCTCCCTGCCCTAACCCTGCCTTTCAAATAAATAAATAAATCTTTAAAAAGAAAAGGAAGAACAACCACAACAGAGACAGCAGCACCGAAAGGCCAACTAGGGCCACAGAGTCAGGAAGCCATGTAAGGGGTGTGGCCACAGGAAACCTTGAAACAGGCAACTCTCACTGAAGAGAGGAATCTTAGTAAACAGAGACTGGGACGAGTCCCCTGACTCCGAAGGCTGGGGCATACATGCCATAATAAGAATGAAGCAGGGAGCAGGAAGGCAGAACACAGGCCTACCCACGTATGACAGTGCTACAGACAGGAGCTCTGGAGAGGAACAGAAGCAGTTCCAGCCTCTGCATAGCAGAAAAGAACTCTGTTTAGTTCAAACCAAGAAACTGGTCACTAGTAACAGTTAAAGCCCTTATTAAGCTTATAAAACAGATTTCAACCACAGTAATGCATAGCCATCTGAAAGCATATATAAATTACTTCCTTCTTGGAGCTCATGACAATGATTCTACAGAAAATATTCAAGTATTTACTGAATGGCCTATAAAAATGAACAAGACATAATCCCCAATATTACTGGAAAAGACAGAAAAGTAAACGAGCAATGACAGGAAGGATTAAAGTTATCAAAGAACTATTGGGAAGGATAATAAATGAGATTTCACACTACAATGTTTAAGTTCCGGTCAAGGCTCTACCGCATGCCATTGGTGTGACCTTGAGTGGACCTCTTAACTCCCTGCAAACGCAGACTTTTCATCTATGAAATAAAGGTAGCATCACCTAACAAACAGGGTAACAACTGATGTAAATAATGTTTGGGGGTGGGGCTGGTGCTGTGGCAGAGCAGGAAAAGCCACCGCCTGCAGTGCCAGCATCCCATATCCATGATTGTTCGAGTCCCGGCTGCTCCACTTCTGATCCAGCTCTCTGTTATGGGAAAGCAGGAGAAGATGGCCCAACTACTTGGGTCCCTGCACATGTGGGAGACCTGGAAGAAGCTCCAGGCTCCTGGCTTTGGATCAGCCCAGCTCCAACCGCTGCAACCATTTAAGGAGTGAATCAGCAGATGGAAGACCTCTCTCTCCACCCCTACCTCTATAACTCTGCCTTTTAAATAAATAAATAAATCTTCAAAAAAAATAATGTGGGGGGAGAAAGCCTTGAAAACCACAGAATACTCCATAAATGTAAGCAGTAAGAGCAACAAAATAAACAGCAATAACTGGTGAGAAGTACTTATTCCCTATACCATTAATAATCAGACTTATTTATAGTGACAAAGGTAACTATATTAAATTATGAATTATAGTGTTGTGGCCTCTGCATAGGGTCTGTAAGCATGGCACAGGCCATGAGGGCTGAACAAACTGATTTGGAGGATGAAGGCACAGGTGTAGAAGGCTAGAAGCTGAGGGTCACATCACATAAGAGCAGACATTTGGTGGAGCTGTAAAGATACCAACTGGGACTCCCACATCCCATAGAGGAGTGCCCGGGTTAAAGTCCCAGCTAAAGCCCCTGCCTCCAGCTTTCTGTTAATGTTCACGCTGGGAGGAAGCAGGTGATGATGGCTGAAGCAGCTGGGACCCTCATGGGAGATCCAGACTGAGCTCCCAACTTGTGGTGCGGCCTGGTCCACTCCATAGCTATTGTGGGTATTTGGGGAGTGAACCAATGGATGGAAGTGTGTGTTCTCTCAAATAAATTGTCTTTAAAAAAAATCAAACTAAAAGATAGCATCCTTACATCTTTTTACCTAATCAATCTGACAAAGTGTGATTCAAAATAAATGTTTCTATATATCAGCTACCATAAATCACAGAAAATATACGGTATTTGTCTTTTTGGGTCTGGCTTATTTCACTAAGCATAAGGGTCTCCAGTTGCAACCATTTTGTTGCAAAAGACAGAATTTTCTTTTTTTTTCTAATGTGGCTGAGTAGTATAGAGTACAAAAAAACCTGAATGTATAAGGTTGAAATTGGCATCCTATGATTTGATTATTATTTATAGCCCTTGTCTACATTCTTGTGCAACAGTGGTCTATTTTTTACTTGTTGAACATTATAATATAATATCATTAATATATTATATCCATTAAGCCTATGTGGTTTTTTTTTGTTTTTTTGTTTTTTTGTTTTTGTTTTGTTTTTTTTTTTTTGACAGGCAGAGTGGACAGTGAGAGAGAGAGACAGAGAGAAAGGTCTTCCTTTGCCGTTGGTTCACCCTCCAATGCCCACTGTGGGCGGCACACCACGCTGATCCAAAGCCAGGAGCCAGGTGCTTCTCCTGGTCTCCCATGTGGGTGCAGGGCCCAAGGACTTGGGCCATCCTCCACTGCACTCCCGGGCCACAGCAGAGAGCTGGACTGGAAGAGGGGCAACTGGGACAGAATCCTGTGCCCCAACCGGGACTAGAACCTGATGTGCCGGCGCCGCAGGCGGAGGATTAGCCTATTGAGCCACAGTGCCAGCAAGCCTATGTTTTTTTAAAGACTTATTTATTTGAAAGTCAGAGTTACAGAGAGAGAGAGAGAGAGAGGTCTTCCATCCGCTGGTTCGCTCCCAAGTTGTAAGCCTGTGATTTTAAAGTAAATTCTAAGTACATTATCACAAAAATTAGAAAAAAAAAAAAAAACAGAAAGGAAGGAAGAAGGAGGGAGGGATGGGGCAAGGGAGTACTGTTATGTTTTTATAGCTGTACTATGAAACACATGAAATTTGCCTTCTTTGTATTAAAAAGAAAAAGTTCTGCAGGGTTCTTCAGGGTCATGAATGTGAATACATGCTATGAGAGTTAATGACTGGAAATCTGACTCATCTCATGGGCACTGGATAGGAAAAGGGTTGACAAGCACTGCAATGTATTACCTATATCTGGGCCTTCCACATCATCCTCTCCATCTTCTTGTTTTTCCTCTATGTGCACATTGTTTTCCACGTGTGATATTATTGAGTCAACATCATGTAACACTAAAAATTCCACGGGTACTCCCTAGAAATATGTTACATTTTTAATGACTAAAATAGAGCATTTTAATAGAAAAATATTTGAATTGACACTAAAATGAAAATAAATCTATGAACTTCAATTTCAAAATTAAACTGAAAAGGAAATTCATTCACAATTGCTATTTAAACAAAAGCACCCAAAGCATCCTTTATATAACGATAGTTCAAACTACTGAAAAAGATGGCTTTAAAAAAGTCTCATGTGGTTCTTGTCACAATTGCAATATACTATGATCTATGAAACATTTTACAGAAAGACATATCTCAAAATAATGGCATTTTATAATGGAGAAAATTAGTTTTCTGTGCCCTAAGTCAACAATCAAATGTGGTATCATTTAAGTAAAGAAAATAGACATCATGGGGCTGGTGTGGTGGCATAATGAGTTAAGCAACCACCTGTGACACCAACATCAAATATAGTCACCAGTTCTTCTCCAAGTTGCTCCACTGCAAATCCAGCTCCCTGCTAATGGCCCAAGTGCTTGGGCTCCTGCACCCACATGGGAGACTTGGATGAAGCTCCTGTGTCCTGGTTTCAGCCTAGCCCAGGTCCAGCTGTTGGGGGCATTTGGGGAGTGAACCAGTGGATGAAAGATTCTGTCTCTTTCCCTAATTCTCCCTCTCTCTCTAACTCTGCCTTTCAAATAAATCTTAAAAAAAAAAAAAGACACCATGCACACTTTCAGACAATATATCATGTTTAAAATCCAGCTCTATCAACTATTCTTACCTAAAACATTTAATGGAACTAATGATGCCATATCTAGCTTCTTGTTTATAGAAAATACAAGGGGACAGAAACAAGATAGACCAAAACAAAAGGAGACGAATGCAAAATATGGAAAACCAACCTAATTTATACAAAAAGTCATTGTCAGAGGACAGAAAGGGGGGCTTTAAGATACTAGATCTTAAATTCCACTGGTATTTCCTAGACAAATGTTAATTTTTAATGACTAAAATAGAGCAAAGCATTTTTTTTTGACAGGCAGAGTTAGACAGTGAGAGAGAGAGACAGAGAGAAAGGTCTTCCTTTTTCTGTTGGTTCACCCCCCCAAATGGCCACTGCGGCCGGCATGCTGTGCCGATCCAAAGCCAGGAGCCAGGTGCTTCCTCCTGGTCTCCCATGTGGGTGCAGGGCCCAAGCACTTGGGCCACCCTCCACTGCCTTCCCAGGCCACAGCAGAGAGCTGGACTGGAAGAGGGGCAACCGGGACAGAATCCGGTACCCCAACCAGGACTAGAACCTGGGGTGCCGGTGCCGCAGGCAGAGGATTAGCCAAGTGAGCCGCGGCGCCGGCTGAGCAAAACATTTTAATATAAAGATATTTTAGTTGACACAAAAATAAAGCTAAACTTTGGGACTTCAATTTTAAAGTTAAACAAAACAAGGAAATTAACAATTATTCTGTGAATGGATTTAAGACACCTATCACATGCAATTCATAATCCCAAACACCATCCAAAGAAAATAATTTTAGGATGAGAAAATCTGAATATAGACTGGCTTGGAGATTAGGCTATGACATTAAAAAATATTTGTTAAGTATTTTATGATATAGATATGTTTATCTAGATTGGATATTACATATATATTAAAACATCATAAGGTATCTCACAAATATGTGCTATTTTTATGTTAAACTTTTTTTTAAATTTATGTTTAAGTATGGGAATGAGGTTATGATTATATTCAGGAAAAGTAACAAAGTTTTCAGACATTCACATTAAATACTGATGGTGAGAATGTCTTGTCATGACATCTGTAACATTCCTTGAAACATTAAAAAAAAAATTGTAGGGTCCGCACTGTGCCATAGGAGGTTAAGCCTCCACCTATGGCGCCTGCTTCCCATATGGGCACCAGTTCGAGTCCCGGCTGCTTCACTTCTGATCCAGCTCCCTGCTAACGCACCTGGGAAAGTAGCAGAGGGTGGCCTAAGTGCTTGGGCCCCTGTACCCACGTGGGAGACCTAGAAGAAGCTCCTGGCTCTGGCTTCAGATCAGCCCAGCTCAAGCCATTGGGGCCATATACGGAGTGAACCAGCAGATGGAAGACCTCTCTCTGTCCCTCTCTCTATCTGTAACTCTGCTTCTCAAATAAATAAATCTTTTTTGAAAAATATAGTAAATGAAGCAAATATTACAAAATGTTAATTAATGGCTACATATCTATTCATTCCATTTTTCATTCTACTTTTTGGTATTTTTCTTTTCATAATGAAAGGTTTAAGAAAGGAATAAAAAGGACTTAAAAAAAAAAAACCCACTCCCCTTGACAGGCCTCTGAACTACATTCTCTCCTTCTAGAACCCCCTACACCAGGCTTACTGACACTTTTCAGTGACTTCAATTCAGTTTTCTCCATGGCCCTGTATGACATGTCACTGTATGACAGTCTAACTACACTTTTTCTCTCTCTTGACACTGAAATATCAGCTCCCTGAAGGCAACCACTTGTTTGGTCCATGGCTGTCTTCTCAGAGTCTAGCACTGTACTTGAAACAAAGTAGGAACATAATGAGTATTTACTGAATGAACTTGGCTCACATTTATTAATACTTAATGCTACTTGGCCCGTTTGCCAGATAGGCATTTAACATTAATTCATTTAATTTGCTCATTCAACACTTTTAAGTAGTTATTATCTCAACTTCATAATGGAAAAAAATGGAGACAGAAGTAATGTATTTAGTTATAAAATTAGATTAGAACCAGACAGTATGATTCTAATGCATAAAGTTTTCACACTATATTGCTGATCATGGACATGAAGGAAAAAAATATCTGAGGTACCCATAAAATGCTGAGAAATGTTTTACACCTCTTTCAACACATTATAAAGCTTGTAAAGTAGTAACAGGTGTGTATGAGAGGTCTGTACAAAGTTCATGGAAAATTATGAAAAAACTATGAATGGATTTTAAAAGTCTCTGTAGCAAAGTAATCCTTCAATTCCATTTTCCAGGATCACTGTGAAGTACCTTCATAAAATCCTATCTGTGTAAAAAGTACCGCTATGTAAGGACCCTCCAACCCATCGTCAGGAGAGGAAGTAGAAATGAACATAGAAGGGACAACCACATAACCTCGGGATTGACATTACTGCCCCATGAGCAGGTTAAAAAAAAAAGTACACTGTATTAAAGGAATTTATAGAAGAGTTCATTCTACACAGAACACCTCTTCACAGGGGTAACAATCTAACAGGTAAGCTATCTTACCGCATATTATGCAAAATTTACTTATTTATTTGAAAGGCAGAGTGATAGAGATTTCCATCTGCTGGTTCACTTCGCAAACGGACACAACAGACAGGGCTGGGCCAGGCAGAAGCCAGGAGGCAGGAGCTCCATCTGGGTCTCAACATAGATGGCAAGGGCTCAAGCAGTTGGGTCATCATCTGCTGCCATCCAGGCACACTAGCAGGAAACTGGATTGGAAGCCGAGTAGCCAAGACTTGACCCAGCACTCTGACACTGGATGCCGGCATCACGACACGGCCCTCAAAATTGTTTTCAATATATTTTAACAGTTTAAGACATCAAAATGGACAACCAGCATGAACTTTATTTCTTCAATTAAACCTATTTCACACTAACAAGTACTGTTATTTCTTACTTAAGATTCTTTATCTGCTATCAAAAAATGGCTTTGTAAGAATCTACACTGACTCTTCCTAATATGTGACCATGCTTGCCCCATACTATCAATTATTTCAATCACAATATGGCTTACAAAGTATCTGATCATTTGGTCTCATAAAATTTCTTCTAAATCAAAAGGGGAGGTTTTATAACTATTTCACAAATGAGAAAATTGAGCCTTGGAGAAGGTATTTCATTCATCTGCTCTAAGAACTAGAAACAAACAGAATCCAAGTTTTCTAACCATTAACCCAATATTCCTATAGTAGATTTAGACTTAGGCAAGAGTGTTTAGTCTGACAGTTACTAAACATATCAACCAACTTTTTAGTACATTTATATAGTATTTATAAGACTTTAAAAAAGAAAAAAAAAGTTGAGAAGAAAAGGACATTAACAAATATACAAAGGAAATAAAAACAGCCAACAAACATTTTTAAAAAGTTCAACTTTACTAGCAATCAGACATGCAAATTGAAGCAGGAGCTTTTTTGTCCATAGGAAAAAATATTTATAAGACAGTCGTGTGGGGCCGTTGTGCCACAGTGGATAAAGCTGTCAACTGCAGTGACGCCATCCCATCTACTTCTGATCCAGCTCCCTGCTAACATGCCAGGGAAAGCAGCAGAAGATGGCCCAAGAGTTTGGGCCCCTGCACCCACGTGGGAAACCCAGAAGAAGCTCCTGGCGCCTGGCTTCAGTATGGCCCAGTCTCAGTCATTTGCAGAGTGAACCAGCAGATGGAAGATTCTCATTTTCATTCTCATTCTTTCTCTCTCTCTCCCCTTGCCCAACTCTGCCCTTCATATAAATAAATAAATCTTTTTAAATGACAGCAATGCTCAGTATTGGCAAAGAAATATAAGAAACAAGGAAATTCCAAATACTGATGGTAAAAATAAACCTTTTTGGAGGGCAATTTGACAATCTATTTTAAATATCATAAAAGTTTCCTCTTCCTTTGACAAAGTTCACTTCCAGAAATTTTGACAAAGGGAAAAATCAGTGATGTTCAAAATAATTTACAAAAGTAAGCATTATATAACAAAAGCAAATGATTAAATATGATTTCTGGGAAAAACTAGGATATATGATCGGATCTTAATTTTCTTTAAAATGCATGTGGGGGGTGGGGGGGGTGCACCAGTATATATACTTCTGTACATACATGAAAAGAGCTTCAAAGGGTTTCTGGAAAACTGAATTCAAAGGTAACCTAAATTTCTATGAACTTTTTAAAGATCTTTGAAATCTCTTACAGGAACAGGGGAAAAGAGAAGGATTAGTCAGTCTTCTTTTCCCTCTTTTTTTTTTTTTTTTTTTTTTTGTACCTCTCAAGGACAAGTATTTGAGAGTCCCTAAATAGTAATATCAGAGGGCTGGCACTGCCGCGTAGCAGGTTAAGCCACCATATATGATGCCAAAAAGCCTTATGAGTGCAAGTTCAAGTTCTGACTGCTCTGCTTTCAATCCAGCTGCCTGCTAATACATCTGGGAAAGCAGCAGCAGATGGCCCAGGTACGTGGACCCCTGCAACCCACACGGGAGAAAGATAGAGTTCCTGCCTTTTGCTTTCAGCCTGGCCCAGTTCTGTCCATTGAAGCCATCTGGGGTGTGAACCAGTGGATGGAAGAGCTTCTCTCTCTCTCTCTCTCTCTCTCTCTCTCTGTGTGTGTGTGTGTGTGTGTGTCACTCTGACTTTCAAATAAATTTTAAAAAATCTTAAAACAAGAAGTAATACTAGTTGCACACACAGCACTAAATACTTCTATTACTATATTACAAAGCTTTTAATGTATACAAAGAGTTGTAAAACATTTCCACTAGCATGAAAAAAAAATTTAAATGCTAACAGCAACTATATTTTTTTAAAGATTTTTTTTTTTATTTATTTGACAGGTAGAGTTACAGACAGTGAGAGGGAGAGACAGAGAGAAAGGTCTTCTTTCCATTGGTTCACTCCCCAAATGGCCGCCACGGCCAGAGTTATGCCGATCCGAAGCGAGGAGCCAGGAGCCTCCTCCTGATCTACCATGCGGGTGCAGGGGCCCAAGCACTTGGGCCATCCTCCACTGTTTTCCCGGGCTGGAAAGAGGAGCAACCGGGACTAGAACTGGCGCCCATATGGGATGCCAGCGCTGCAGGTGGAGGATTAACCTAGTGCGCCACAGCACAGCCCCAACAGCAACTATATTTTTAAAAATATTTACTTGAAAGAATGACAGAGAGCAATGGAGAGGCAAAATGAAGGAGGAAAAGGAGAGGGGAGGGAGACAGAAACAGGCATCAATCTTCTATCCACTTGCTCATTCCCCGAGGTATACAATAACCAGGCCTGGGCCAGGCTGAAGCCAACTTGGTCCAACCTGGTCCCCAACATGGGTGGCAGGGGCCCAATGCTTAGGCCATCTTCCACTGCCTTCCCAGGTGTTTTAGTAGGAAGCTGGACCAACAGTGAATAGCAGGCACTTGAGTAAGCACTCTGATACGGGATGCTGGTGTCCCAAGTGTTAGCTTTACCTACTGCACCAAACACTGGCCCCAGCAATGATCTCTGAATACCACCAATTTATAGATTTTTTCTATAATAAACATATATTACTTCAGAACCATGTGCATTAATTTTGTTTAAACAGGCAGACTTTGTAGATCAACACAAAAACAACTAACCTTTTCTGCTCTTTTGAAGACCACATTAGCATGTTGAGGAATGTTCGCTTCCAGAGAATCTCTTTTTCAAAACAGAAATAAACAGTTTATGTTGCTAATATGAAGAATAATAAGTATGCAGGATGTCCATGTAAAGTAGTAAGCTTTTATACTAAAAGGTACTTATGGAAAAGATCAACATTTAGTGAGTTTGAGGAATTTTACATATAAATACAAACTAGATTTTCTAGTCTCCCTCTTAATCTATATCTTCATATAGCAAAGAAGGTTTAAATTTTGATTTTCATCAACTTCACATCAATATGCAGACTTCAGCTCAGCAGTCGGTTCCAACTCTGTTGGAATCTATTAGAGATTTTGTTTATAAGGGATTAGATTATCAAATTTAAAAATGAGAAGAATATTAGTGTTTTGCTAGAGATAGTGAATATTTAAGATACCTTAACAAGAGTAGAACTCCTGCTTTTCCCAGAAGACGCCAAGCCACCCATTCTGCAGTTCTTTTATCAGCTTCATATGTAGCTTGTTGGCTAACAATGAAAACCAGTGGCAGGCCTAGTTGGAAATGAACTGTTGAAACATGTTGAGGATCTTCAGCCACTTCTGTCTTCATTAAATAGAAAGAACAAAGTTTTCAATGTGTGACAATAATGCTGCAACATTTGGATTTAACCCCCTTAATTCTTAGAAAGTTACAAATAAAAAGCAAGTCTGTGAAATAAGTCCAGCTTTAACAAAAATCATCTCATAATTTCCTAAATTTAGTGCTTCCAATACACCTGTGAATGAGTAGTTTAAACACTGGAAACACAAAACAGTAAAACATAAAACTACAATCATAAGAAATATACATATTATAAGGGCAAATCAATAAAGCAGTGTGGTACAAATAGAAATAAAATATTACAAAGAGAATAGATAACTAAAGACTAAATCCTTTCATTTGAGAATTTAACACACAGGTAAGTGGCACATTACAAAACAACAAGGATTATCTGAGTTAAAACAGCAGATTAAACTTTTAAAAAATCTAATTTATTTCACTCCATTCAGAAATCTGAGGAAAACTACAGGAGTGGGATTTAAAAAAAAAAAGACATAAACACACATATATGAAGAAAATAAAAGAGGAAAGGCAGTCCATTTTTAGAAGCTGGAAAAAAAAAGAGTAATATCTGATTTAAAAGATTCTACAAAGCAAAACCAAGGGAAAGCTAAGAAACACACTAATCTTAACTTCTGAATTCTAAAATTGCTTACTAACAGTCAACATCTGATATATCTGGAACTGGAAAATGACAGGAAGATCTAAAATAAGAAAGATTAAGTCAAAGCTCTTAAGAACTTTGTGGACCCCTAGACATTCCCTCCTGAATTCCACGAGTTCAGGCAACTGCGCCCCCAACACCAGCAGGAGTGTGGAAGACCTTGGGAACAGCTGAGAATGGGGACGCCACGCCAACAGCAGGGGAAGAGAGCGGTAACTGAACGTTGACACACACTCTCCGGGCCCTTCCTCCTCAGTGCCAGGGAGCAGCCAAGCCTCTGCCCTCATGCAGGAAGCTGGAAGATGCTTTTTGAGGATCCTGAATGTCCCCCAAAGCCGAAAGATATTGACAATGGGGTACACCAGAAAGCAACCCAGACCTAATCAGCCTATGGAGCTGAGTCAACAAGTCCCACCAACAATCTCAGAATCTCCAATGAACTTTTTGATTTCAAATTCCAAACCACAGGGCCGGCGCTGTGGCGTAGTAGACTAAATATCCACCTGTGCCACCAGCATCTCATATGGGTTACAGTTCATGCTGGCTGTTCTTCCTATCCAGCTCTCTACTAAAGGCCTGAGAAAGCAGCAGAAGATGGTCTGAGTGCTTGGGCCCCTGCACCTGCATGGGAGACCTGGAAGAAGCTCCTGGCTCCTGGCTTCAGATCAATGCGGCCATTTGCGTGCGTGTGTGTGTGTGTGTGTGTGTGTGTGTATCTCCCTCTCCCTCTCCCTCTCTCTCTAACTCTGCCTTTCAAATTTTAAAAAATCAAAATTCTAAATCATGAACAGGAAAGCAAGGACTAACAAACGTCCCAGAAAGCCCTTGAACACAAAATACAAAGATACAAACAAGTGGAAAAACAGGTAACTTGGAAGAAACAGACATTGCAAGAACAAAGTTTCAGGAACCCCCGCTGACAGCCTCAAGGAGACAGGAAATCACTGCATTCACAAACAATGGAAAAGCCAAGCTGAACAAATCTCCCAGAAAGCAGAACACAGACAGACAGAAGGCAGGAGAGAAAACGTAGTAAGACTGAAGTTTAGTTCAAGAGATCCAAGAGATTCAAGCAACAGGAATCACAGAAAGCAGCAAGGGAATAAATAGAAGAGAGGGAGAAACCATCACTGAAGTAAACTTTAAAATGGGGTGGGGGTGCAGCACTGTGGCATAGCTGGTAAAGCCACCGCCTGCAGTGCCAGCATCCCATATGAGCGCTGATTCGAGTCCTGACTGCTCCACTTCCGATCCAGTTCTCTGCTAATGATCTGAGAAAGCAGTGGAAGATGGCCCAAGTCCTTGGGCCCTTGCACCCATGTGGGAGACCTGAAAGAAGCTCCTGGCTCCTGGCTCCTGGCTTCAGATTGAGCAGCTCCGGACGTTGCACCTAATTGGGAGTGAACCAGTGGATGGAAGACCTCCCTCTCCCTCCCTCCCTCCCTCCCTCCCTCTCTCTTCCTCCCTCCCTCTCTCTCTGCCTCCTCTCCTTCTCTAACTCTGACTTTCAAATAAGTAAATAAATCTTCAAAAATAAAAAAAAGTAAGCACAAATTTTCCCACGACTGATGTGCATGAGTTGCCAGACTAGAAGAACACACTGAGCAAACCAGCCCAGTGGATAAAAGCCTACACACAGGAAAAAGCATTCTTGAAAAGTTCCCTATTACAGATTAAAAAAAAAATCCCAACAGTTTCCAGAGAGAATCCTATACTTACCTATGGTAGGCGGAATTCTAAGAGGGCTAAGATTCCTGCACCCTAGAGAACAAGTCTAGAACAATCGCCTACCTCTGTGTGTGCATTGAACCGAATGGATGGCCATTCCCTTACTTAGATAATACTACTTATGAGTCTGCTGCAGTAGCAGGCATGTGGCATGGAAGTTAAGTCACCTCTTTGATGCCCACATGCTGTATCAGAGTGCCTGCTACAAGTCCTGAGTGCTCCTGCTAAACTGCACCCTGAGAGGCAGCAGGTGGTGGCTCGAGACCTTTGGGCCCTGCCATGCACATGGGAGACCCGGAGAGAGTTCCTAGCTCCTGGCTTTGGCCTGGCAAAGCCCTGACAGTTGCAGGCATTTGGGCGGTGAATCAGCAGATGGAAGATCACCTTCTATTTGCCTCTTTGTCTGTGTCTTCGTTTCAAATGAAATAAAAATGAAAACATCAATAATTTTTTAAAAAAAAAAAAAGAGGCTGTCATAGCACATTGAGGTAAGACTGTCCCTGCTGGCCTTAAAGGAGGACACTGCTATATTATAAAAGGGCCATGCAGTCAAGGGCCTTGAGAACAGCCTATGGGAACTGAACACAAACCCTCACCAACAGCTGGCAAGAAAAAGGAGACCTGAGTCCTGAAACCTATGCTTCTGAATTCCGCCACAACCAAAACACAGATGAAGCAGTGGGAAAGTCCAGTCTCCCCTTTGTGTATGTGGAGAGCTCTAAGTCATTTAGTAGTATTAAGGACAGAGGAGGAGCAAAGCAATAAGGCTGGAGCTCTAACAAGGAGCCAGATCACTAAAAACTATACGTATAGTGCTACAAAAATAGGGCTTCCATTGCGTCAAGTGAAGCCATTTATACAAACTCACATGTAAAATACACTCCTCTCTCCCAGACTCCCCAAGCCTATCCCATCAGACCTTAAGATCAGTGCAAAGTCTAAGAGATCATCTATGTGCAGTTGCACATGCAGTGTGATCCCGTGGGTATAGCTCCTTGAGCACTATTGCTCCCAATCTGAGGACCTGAGAACTAAAGAGATGAATTGCTAGGCCCCAGTCACAGATAATGCAGGACGGGGCAGAGGACAACCACCCCATGCTCTGCTGTGTGGAGTAGCGGAGTGGGAATGAAGACACACAGCCGTCTGATGCACAGCGGTCTGAGGCCTATCCAAGCACACGTTGCTAGCTCTGCGGTGAGCACTGAAACCGACTTCCTCAGGGTTATTCTCTGAAGGGTCTTGGCTATAAACCCTGGGAGCTCTGGTCTGCCCTTCAACTCACCCTTCCTTTTTTATTAAGAGAAAAAGAGACAGCATTTGTAGTTCATCAAATTTTTCAGCCTTTTCCTGAACATAGGAATCTAGGGGTCTGAAGTCTTCCTATTGTGCTGTTCTTGTACTTTTATAGATAAGCTGGTATAATTCTTTTAGGACCTTGTAGATTTTTTTCATTATAAATTTATAATTCATCCCATTAGATAAAAACCAAAATTACAAATGTCTTTGGTAAATACAGAAAGTGATAGCACAGTATCATAAAAAATTACAACAAAATAAAATACATAAAGTAAACTGAAATTTGCATAACAAAATATACAAAAGTGACAGAAACATTTTTACACTGGGGGTGGGATTACTGATAGTTTCTAAAATCATGCATTACTATCAAATTACTGAAAATACTTTAAAAATTAACTTTCTTTTTAAATTTTTATTAACATAAAGAGAACAGATTTCATGTATTTCATAAATAAAATTCTAGGAAGATAATATTTCCCTAAAAATAAAAAAGATTACAAAGGACTATTATGAACAAATATATGCAACTGGAAAACCTAGAAGAAACAGAACATACATACAACCTACCTAGATTGAATCATGAAGAAATAAAAAATCTAAACAGATCTATAACTAGCAAGGAGATTAAACCAGTCATCAAAAACCTCCATCCAAGAACCCAGGACAAGGACAAGAGTTCAGCACAGCAAGTAAGATGCCTCTCGGAACATCTGCATCCCATTTCAGAGAGCCTGGGTTCAAGTTCCAGACGCCAGTGTGCACCCTGGAGGCAACCAGTAATGGTTCAAGTAGTTGGGTAGCTGCCTCCCATGTAGAAGACCTGCTTTGCATTTTTAGCTCCTGGCTTCAGACTGACCAAGCCCTACCTGTTGTGGGCATTTAGGGAGTGAACCAGTGGATGGGAGATCTCTGTCTCTGTGTCTGCCCTTCAAATTTATAAAAAAAAAAAGTTCCATAATTGTGGGGAGCAACTTGGACTAGACTAAGTTACTCGAATTAAGACTTATTTTATGCATCTGCTCTCCCACAATATGGCGCTGGGAGAGGAGGAAACAGCTTCTACACAGCTGCCTCCAGTTCAACCAACTGTAGGACCTGCTCCTGATTGGAGGAGAGCAGCGTACTCGGCGTGTGGGTAGCAGAGTTGGGATTGGTGGAAGAGGACTATAAAGGAGGAGAGAGACAACATGCACCAGGAACATCTATCTGAAGGAACACCTGTGCAGCCCCCGAGAGAGCCGGCCGGCGGTGTGCCGCTCCCCCGCGGAAGTGGGGAAAGTGGCTAGGGGGAACCGCCCTTCCACGGAGGTGGAAGGGACGGTAGCCAACCCGGGAAGAACCAGCAGCAAACCCGGGGAGGGCCGAGCAGACAAAAGAACAAGCGCAGGGTCCTGTGTCGTTCCTCCACGAAGAGGGGAGCGACACATAATCCCACTGGCTTCATATCAATCTCAGTTTTTCCTATTAAATTCAAATAGATTAAATAGAATACTTCATATTCTAAAGTTTGTAACATATACAATATGGTATGTCCATGAATCCATTCAGCCCTCTGTCTCTATGTAATTATTATGGATGTGGAATGACTGGTATGTTGACCATTTAACAGTTAATTTCTGAATGATGAGATTAGGTGACTTTAAAAAAAAATTATAGAGTTTACTACAGTATTTGTGCTACTGGTGACAAACAAGTACCATTTTTATTTTTAGATGCACCCCACGGGAGACCAGGATAAGTACCTGGCTCCTGCCATCCGATCAGCGCGGTACGCCGGCCGCATAGCGCTGGCCATGGCGGCCATTGGAGGGTGAACCAACGGCAAAGGAAGACCTTTCTCTCTGTCTCTCTCTCTCACTGTCCACTCTGCCTGTCAAAAAATAAAAAATAAAAAAAAAAGAAAAAGATACACTGACTGAGAACATCTACTGAAGGTTTACATATGCTTAAGATCCTTCAACCTCCCAAAGAGAAAAGTCAGCTATCACCATCACCTAGTAGGTCTCTATAAAATTCTTACAGGTTAATGCTAAGGAAAGTGAGGCACCAAAAATCCCATGGTTCCAATACTTTACCAACTCTTGAAATGACAATCAAAACAATGAAAGAGTTCTTAACTATGAAATAGTCTTTGTGATGTGTGAGCAATCACCAAGAACCAGAGTTCATTTATCTACAATGCTATGTATAAACGGGTTTCAATGCAATAATAAAAAAAAGGCATCAGAATGCTGTTTCACAAATAGTTTATCTTCTGTTCTACTTTCAACAAGGACATACTCCTAAATCATACAAAATGAAAGAAATACACCCAGGGAAAAGGGAAGAGATATACTCATCTAAATAAAATGCATATCTGTGAATTAAAACAACACATTTTATGCAAAAATTTTCTATATATTAAATTAAAACACATACCAACAAAGGTGCATTCATGGTCTTAATAAACAGGTCAATGTTCAGTGTAGTCAATGGCTGTTCCATTAGTATTCTTCTACATTCCTGAGTCAAATCCAAAACTAGCTTACAATGAAAAAAATAGAGATGTGCATATTCTATTTCCTCAGAGCTGCAAATTAAAAATTAGGGACATATTCATTTAATGAAGCTCAATGTGCAACCCTTTTACCATTCAAAAAGGTTGAGTTAATGTTTTAGTGAAAGCCTAAAAGAATATAATGTAAAAATAAGATAATAAAAATAGACTTGGGCAAAAAAAATGACCAAGGGCATTAAAGAAAATATTTCAACAAATCATGTGAGTTGTATAAGGCATTTTTGTCCTGAATTCTTTCATATGGCAGCTTCTAAATTGGGCTATAGGCAGGCCTACACAACTTTGTTTCAATAAAAGGCTGTCACCTTGTGGACAGTGAGATTATCTTCTAGTTGCTTTTCTAGAGCTATGTTAAATGAAGCTTTGTAACACAAATCTTTTAGATTTAATTTAAATGCAAAGCTGTTTTGAATAAACTTTAGCAAAAAATATGACTTAAGATAGAAACCATGTGACAGTTTGTGGGAGTTTGGGAGTTTGTATCTGAAATATTACAAAACTCAGCAAGTATCTATTTCAAGTTTTGGATTCTCTTCAACATGAGATTTCAAAGATAAACTTATAGTGGGGGTAAGGTTTGCCAAAATTAAAATAGCAATTTGAAAATGTCCAGATGGCATTAGTACGGTTTGGCCAAATAGCATAAAAACTTATTTTTAAAATGTTATTTTAATTCTTGAGACATGATTAAACTGTGTGTTCAGGATTCACTGATTTCAAATTTAATTAAAGTAATTATAATAGATTTGATGATTGAAAAAATTATTTAATTCCTACTACACTTTAGGCCCTGCACGCAAAATAACAGATGAAGATGAATGAGATAATTCAAATTCTTAAAGGACTTATTAAATGTAGTTTGCATATGTTATAATACACAAAACCCTATGGGAAACAAAAAATATTTCACTCTGCCCCAAGTGGGAAGGATTGGGAAGGGAAAGCAAAAGGAGGCTGTCACAGAGCTTACACCAACAGGGTGAACAGGAAGCCAGGACAGAAGTCAAACTAAAGGAACAATACAGCTAAGCACAAAGGGCACGTCCAACTCTTTGAGGGGACCCTGAACACTCACGAAGCGCTGCAAGGACAGTGTGGAGCACAGGAAGTCCTGGTTACGGCTGGACTTCACATCAAAACCTTTACACTAAGAAAACAATGTTGGAAAGTAATTTATTCAGGGGCCATACCCTTGCAGGGAGCAGAAACCCAAAAACAGATGGGAGAAACTTATCAGAAGTTTAGAAGGGTATACAAGGGCCATTCAAATAACTGGATCAACAGTATCATCCCATTCTCCACATCCAATTCCAAGTTCCTAAGAGACAGGGTGATCTCTTTGCTCAGGTAAGTCACCGTCCAGTACTCCCTCTGACTTAACTGACTGTGATATGTGTGAGGCACGGGCATAAACACATGGTTTAAGAAGGGAAGACAGGGAGGCAGGAGAAAGTACCGGTGTCTCCATGGAATGCTACCTTCAGAGTCACAGCCCCTCCCTATCATATCTGCTCCAGTATGATTCTTGCCCATCTTATTATCCAGGAATCAACAATAATTAAAATCTCTCCAGGGGCTGCTGCTGTGGTGTACAGGTAAAGCCACTGCTTTGCGGTGCTGGCATCCCTTATGGGCACAGGTTCAAGTCCCGGCTGCTCCACTTCTGATCCAGCTCTCTGCTATGGCCTGAGAAAGCAGAAGAAGGTAACCCAAATGCTTGAGCCCCTGTACCCGTGTGGGAGCCCTGGAAGAAGCTCTAGGCTCCTGGCTTCGGATCAGCCCAGATCAAGCCCTCTAGCCATTTGGGGAGTGAACCAGCAGATAGAAGACCTCTCTCACTCTCTCTCTACCTCTGATTCTGTCTCTCCATAACTCTGCCTTTCAAATAAATAAATAAATCTTAAAAAAACTCCAATAAATACTCAAAAGCAAGTTTAAAAATGTGGTAAGTGCATATTTTTAATTTACATTTTAAGGGAAAAGCAAAAAAAATTTCCAAAATAATACTGTAGTTTAGTCTGTATCAGAACATATATATTTACATATGTTAGAATATATAAATACCAGAATATGTGTATATATAGGTATATACATTATATCTTACTGAATAGGATTTGTAAGGCAAGTAATAGAAACTATACCTTGCCAGTATTTAATCACTTCCTTGCATTTTAAGCATGTCACCATTATTTACAATTACTCATCACCTGAAAAATACAGAAGCTGGTAACACAAAACACAAACAACTGATTTTCAGAGAAGCTGTGGAGCTAGCACGGAGTCACCACTGGATGGGAACAATGAGGTTTCCCCATGTCCAGGATGGGAAATTGGTAGTCTACAATGGGAGTAGCAAAGGAGCCAGCTAAACAACTGCTTCTTTTATCTTCTGACGCAATGACTACTCAGGGTGAGCTTTACCATACGACCAACATAATTCTCTTACAAATAGTAAGCATGCATTAGTTTTATTTAACTCATTAATCAGACAACCAGCAGAATGAAAATTCAGGAAGGAGAGACTAATGGAAAAAGAACAGCTGGTTAATGTCATGCAGAGCAATAAAAACGTACCTTCCTGCGTACGAACTTTCTTCTCTGCCTAGTCCCCTCCCTTCAAAACTCACTTCACCTCATTAGTTTTCTAAGTACTAGTCGCTAAATTTGCAGAGCTTTAACACGTCAGACCTTTAAACCATCACATAGTATCTGTAATAGTTACACTTTTCTGAGAAGTCAGCAGGACGGCTCACTGAAAGCTCTTGTCTGGCATTTAAAAGTCATAAAATCACCATTTTGCCTTGGATTAATTTTCCAGAAGACCATTTAAAGTCAAACTGTAGTCTTTTAAAATGCACCGATTATTCCTTGTGTTGTTAAGTACTAAAGAAAGGAAAATTTGAATCCTAAATTGCCCAATCAGTGAAAAGTAGGCCTCTACTTAGAATGGTAATTTAGAAACCAGACAAAAATAAAAACTGAAATATTGTGTTCAATACTCATACCTCAGTACCTTTTGGATTACTATGGCCAAGTAACTTGGTAACTCTCAGAGAATCTGGGGAGCTGTGATTTCACCCACATCTGATCACGTGGGATACCTGTCCCCAGAACATCTCACTTGGCATTGTGGAACACGTCCTGCAGTCAGCCGCACTGTCTCCTTTCATCTTAGTCTAGCATCGCTTCTCTATGTTTTCAGACTATGGTAGGGCAGAGGATGATAACGAAGGGCCTGCCAGGTTTCTTTCACAGGTTCACATCCACCCGTAACTCCTTCAGATAAGCCTATGCTGTCAGAATATAATGGAAATGTAGACGAAGGAATACAAAATAAGTGAACAAAAAGCTTAAAACTGGTGGCAAATGCTTCTTATACATACCCAATACTTTCCAAAAGGGCAATTTCTGTGGTTAAGACAAACTGGCATGTGGTCCCATACACAAAAGCAGCTTCCATCACTGCTCTGTGCTCTGGAGAAGAGATGAGGGAGTGGGGAGAGAGGAGGAGTTAGTTTGTATGACTACGTAAACTTCTCTTCTGAATAGACATTGTTTATGTTCTGCTATATTTAAACAAAAATCCTTTGCAGGGATCCCAGCTGGGAAAGTGCAAGCAGCTAAAGAAGTTGTATTTTAAAAAGTCTATTCAAGGTAAAGGAATTGAGAAAATAAGTTACACATGAGAATGTAGCATACAACAAATCTGTGGCAGTTTCTTCCTAGTAGTAGGAAAGAGACTATGAGTCTGCCATACACTGACATATGTACATGTCTGTGTATACTGTTTCTGGATTATTTTTGATCAAACTTACTAAACAAATAGTTCTACTAAGTACATTAAGAAAACAGCCATTCCCCTAACCCCTGTTCCATTTCCAATTCCCAAGGGAAAACTACTTTCAACTGTTTCACTCTTTCTTTTGGATACCTCCAAGTACACAAAGACATTCTTGTTTCCTGGGGTTGGGCCAGGCTGAATCCAGGATCCAGAAATTCATCTGGGTCCCCCACATGGGCACAGAGGCCCAAGTAGTTGGGCCATCTTCCATTGTTTCCCCAGGTGCATTAGCAAGAAGCTAGATTAGAAGTGGAGCAGCTGAGACTTGAACTGGCGCTCATATGGGATGCTGGCATTGCAGGTGGTAGCTTGACAAGTTACGCACAGTGCCAGCCCCATTTTTTTAAGAATTCTTTTTTTTTTTTTTTTTGAAAGATTGAGACAGACACAGAGAGAGGGAAAAAGCTCCTATCCACGTGTTCATTCCCCAAATGCCTACAACATCTAGAGCTGGGCACCTTCAGAGCCAGGAGCCAGAAACTCTACCACGGTATTCCATATGGTTGGCAGGAACCCAATTACTTGAGCCATCACCTTAGCTGGAATCAGGAAATAATGTCGGAGATAGAATCCAGTTGCTCTGATGTGAGACACGGGCATCCTAATCAGAGTCACCCTCTAGGCCAATACCTGCCTGCTATTCTGATTATGGATCCTTCCATTGCAAACTTTTTTTTCTGTGTGGAAGATTTTAAAATAGTATTTTTTTTTTCAGATACTCTGTAATTTCAAAACAGAAATGCCTTGTTATAGCATCCACTACACTGTAGTCACCCACTACACTGGGGCTCAACGGGCCTTTTCTGCTGGGGGAGTTTACAAACTTTAGTTTCACGAAATCTTCTTGAAGTATTTCTTCAATGAGTCCCTCCTTTTTGTAGCTGATTTTCCCTTTCCCCCCTCATCACACTTCCAGAACTTATCTTCCCTTCCCCTCCTGCATCTCCCAGGATGGAAATCACATATCAGATCCACTCATATATGCCCCAACCAGGAGCACTCCAGCTCATTCCACAAAGAACTCACCTCCAATCATGCTGTCACTCGCCAACAGTACCTCCTAACATAATCCTTGGTGATTTCATTATTTACACAGATGATTCCTTCAAAACCCTAGCCTCTTAATCCTTGGCCTTCTCTGCTCCGGGGATCTCTCTTCAAACCACCTAAGTCTCATGAACATGGTCTCATCCCAGGCCTTCTAACTACCAATTCCTGGAAACCTCTCCATCATTGTCGTATGTGGCATCCACTCACTCACACTCATCTCCACATCACTGTGTCTAGTACATACCTCTAAAGCACCAGGACCAAAAACCCAGAGATCCTTCCACTTTTCACTGTGCTTTCTCCCACTCTGGTCCTCTCTTCCCTCCTAATCAAGCTTCAATTCCAAGCTCGAGTTTTATAATTTTTGCCCTGTTCACTGGGCTAAAACATAACTCAAGTCGACTACTCTGCCATTTTGTACCCACACCCACCAAAGTAAATGTGGCTAGAGTGAAAAAAAGAAAAAGAAAAAGCATCACCTTTGGAAATGTTCACTGTTATGAACTATTCTGCTTAGCAACCATTCTTTATTTCCACATCTACCAAACAACTATCTCCTATCTCATTTTTTCTTCTCAAACTAGCTGGTGACTTCATCCTTCAATGAGAACTAAATTTTTTCCCCAAAGAAACCATTTATTTAATGAGTACAAATTTCCTAAGTACAAGTTTAGGAATATAGCGATTCTTCCAAATACACCCGCTCTCACACTTTCACTCCCACCCCACCTCCTCCTCCCTCTCCCATTCCCAGTCCCATTCTACATTAAGATTCATTTTTTCTTTTTTTTTTTTTTGACAGATAGAGATAGACCATGGAGACAGACAGAAAGGTCTATTCCATAATTTCTTTACCCAGTCTTTAGTTGACGGGCATTTAGGTTGATTCCATGTCTTAGCTATTGTGAACTGAGCTGCAATAAACATGGGGGATAACGTTAATTTGCTGATTTTACTGATTTTACTGCTCTTGGGTAAGGAGTTAGATGGCTGGGTCATATGGCAGGTCTTTATTCAGATTTCTGAGGTATCTCCAAACTGTCTTCCATAGTGGTTTTACCAATTTACATCCTCACCAACAGATTAGGGCACCTTTTCCCCCACATCCTCACCAGCATTTGTTTATTGATTTCTGGATGAAAGCCATTCTGACTGGGGTGAGGTGAAACCTCATTGTGGTTTGATTTACATTTCTCTGATGCCTAGTGATCCTGAACATTTTTTCATGTTCTGTGGGCCATTTGGATTTCCTCTTTTGAAAAGCATCTGTTTACGTCCTTTGTCCATTTCTTAACTGGTTGGTATGTTTAGTTGCTGTGGAGTTTGATCTCTTTATATATTCTGGTTTTTAATCCTTTACCAGTTGCATAGTCTGTAGGTAATTTCTCCCATTCTATCAGTTACCTCTTCACTTTACTGTTCCTTTTGCAGCATAGAAGCTTCTCAATTTGATGCAATCCCAGTTGTTAATTTTGGCTTTGATTGCCTGTGCCTCTGGGTCTTTTCTAAGAAATAGTTGCCTGTGCCAATATCTTTTTTTTTTTTTTTTGACAGGCAGAGTGGACAGTGAGAGAGACAGAGAGAAAGGTCTTCCTTTGCCGTTGGTTCACCCTCCAATGGCCACCATGGCCAGCACGCTGCAGCCGGCGCACCGTGCTGATCCGATGGCAGGAGCCAGGTACTTATCCTGGTCTCCCATGTGGTGTAGGGCCCAAGGACTTGGGCCATCCTCCACTGCACTCCCTGGCCACAGCAGAGAGCTGGCCTGGAAGAAGGGCAACCGGGACAGAATCCGGCGCCCCGACTGGGACTAGAACCCGGTGTGCCAGCGCCACAAGGCAGAGGATTAGCCTAGTGAGCCGCGGCACTGGCCCTGTGCCAATATCTTGCAGGATTTCCCCAATGTTCTCTAATAATGTGATGGTATCAGGTCATGGAATTAGATCTTTAATCCATTTTGAATGGATTTGTGTGTAAGGTATAAGGCAGGAGTCCTGCATCATACTTCTGCATGTGGAAATCCAGTTTTCCCAGCACCACTTGTTGAAGAGACTGCCCTTGCTCCAGGGATTGGTTTTAGCTCCTTGGTCAAATATAAGTTGCTTGTAGATGCTTGGATTGATTTATGGCATTTCTATTCTGTTGCCTTAGTCTATCCATCTCTTTTTGTATGAATACCAGGCTTTTTTTTATTATAATTGCCTTGTAGTATGTCTTGAAATCTGCTATTGTGATGCCTCCAGCCTTGTTTTTGTTGTATAAGATTGCTTTAGCTATTCGAGGTCTCCTGTGCCTCCATATGAATTTCAGCATCATTTTTTCTAGATCTGGGAAAAATGTCTTTGGTATTTTTGGTATTTTGATTGGTATTGCATTGAATCTGTAAAATGATTTTAGGGGAATGGATATCTTGATAATATTGATTCTTCCAATCCATGAAAATGGAAGATTTTCCATTTTTTGTATCTTTTCCTATTTCTTTAATATTTTATAATTCCTATTGTAGAGATCTTTGACATCATTGCTTAAATTTATTCTAAGGTAGTTGATTTTTTTGCAGCTATTATGAATTGGAATGATCTTAAAAGTTCTCAGCCATGGGGCCGGTGCCATGGTGCACTAGGTTAATCCTCTGCCTGTGGACCAGCACCCCATATGGGTGCTCGTTCTAGTCCCAGTTGCTCCTCTTCCAGTCCAGCTCTCTGCCCGGGAGGGCAGTGGAGGACAGCCCAGGTGCTTGGGCCCCTGCACCTGCACGGGAGACCAGGAGGAAGCACCTAGCTCCTGGCTTCAGATCGGCACAGCTCCGGCCATTGCAGCCACTTGGGGAGTGAACCAATGGAAGGAAGACCTTTCTTTCTCTCTCTCTCTCTCTCTAACTCTACCTGTCAAATAAAAAAATAAAATCTTAAAAAGTTCTCAGTCGTGGCACTGTGTATACAAAGGCTGTTTATTTTTCTGTGTTGGTTTTAAATCTTGATACTTTACCAAACTCTTCTGTGGGTTCCAATAAGTCTCTTGGTACAGTCTTTTGGATCCCCTGTATATAGAATCATATAATCTGCAAATAGGGATAGTTTGACTTCCTCTTTCCCAATTTGTATCTCTTTGATTTCTTTTTCTTGCCTAATAGGCTCTGGCTAAAACTTCCAGTACTATATTGAATAGCAATGGTGTGAATGGGCATCCTTGCTGGTTCTGGATCTCAGTGGGAATGCTTCCAACTTTTCTCCATTCAATAGGATGCTGGCCGTGGGTTTGTCATAAATTGCCATGATTGTGTTGAGGGATATTCCTTTTATACCCAATTTGCTAGAATTTTCATCATGAAAATAACCATATGGCTTTTGTTTAGTAGGTTGTTAATGTGATGTATCAGATTGATTTGTGAATGTAACCATCCCTGCATACCAGGGATAAATCCCAGTTGGTCCACGTGAATCATCTTTCTGATGTGTTACTGGATCTGATGGTTAGAATTTTGGGGGGGATTTTTGCATCTATGTTCATCAGGGAAATTACTCTGTAGTTCTCTTTCTCTGTGTGTCTTTTTTGGGTTTAGAAATTGGGCCGGCGCCACGGCTCACTAGGCTAATCCTCCGCCTTGCGGCGCCGGCACACCAGGTTCTAGTCCCGGTTGGGGCGCCGGATTCTGTCCCAGTTGCCCCTCTTCCAGGCCAGCTCTCTGCTGTGGCCAGGGAGTGCAGTGGAGGATGGCCCAAGTGCTTGGGCCCTGCACCCCATGGGAGACCAGGAAAAGCTCCTGGCTCCTGGCTCCTGCCATCGGATCAGCGCGGTGCGCCGGCCGCAGCGCGCTGGCCACAGTGGCCATTGGAGGGTGAACCAACGGCAAAGGAAGACCTTTCTCTGTGTCTCTCTCTCTCTCACTGTCCACTCTGCCTGTCAAAAAAAAAAAAAAAAAAGAAAGAAATTAAGTTGATGCTGGCTTCATAGAAAAAAATTGGGAGGATTCCCTCCCTTTCAATTGTTTTGACTAACTTGCGAAGAACTGTAGTTAGTTCTACTTTAAATGTTCGGTAGAATTCAGCAGTGAAGCCATCCAGTCCTGGGCTTTTCCTTGTTAGGAAGGTCTCTATTACTGTTTCCTTTTCCGTCTTGGTAATGAGTCTGCTTAGGTTTTCTGTGTCTTCATGGTTCAGTTTAGGTAGGTTGTTTGTGTCCAGGAATCTATCCATTTCTTCTAGGTTTTTGTTTTTTGGCATCCAGCTCTTTGTAGTAATTTCTGATTATTTATATTTCTGTGGTGTCTGTTGTTACATTTCTTTTTTCATCTTTCATTTTATTTTATTGTGTCTTTTTTTTGGTTGCTTGGGCCAACGGTATGTCGATTTTGTTTGTTTTTTCAAAAAACCAGCTCTTGATTTTACAGATCTTTGTATTGTTTTTTCATTCAATTTTGATTTGTTCTCCAATTTTAATTATTTCTTTTCTCCTAGTTTTGGATTTGGTTTGCTGTTGTTTTTCTAGATTCTTGAGATGCATTGATAGCTCCTTTATTTGGTGTCTTTCCAATTTCTTGATCTAAGCACCAATTGCTATAAACTCTCCTTGTAACACTGCTTTTGCTGTATCCCATAAGCTTTGATAGGCTGTATTGTTGTCTTTCTTTCCAGAAATTTTCGATTTCTCTTTTGATTTCTTCTATGACCCACTGTTCATTCCAGAGCATGTTGTTCAGTCTCCATGTGTTTGCATATATTCTAGAGATTCCCAAGTTGATTTCCAGCTTCATTCCATCATGATCCAAGAAGATGCATGGTATGATTTTGACGTTTTTGAATTTGCTGAGACTTGCTTTATGGCTTAGCATGTGGTCAATCCAAGACAAAGTTCCATGCACTGTTGAGAAGATATGTATTTTGCAACTGTAGGATGAAAAGTGCTGTAGATATCTGTTATGTCCATTTGGTCTATAGTGTCAATTAACTCTGCTGTTTCCTTGCTGATTTTCTGTCTGGTTGATCTGTCCTTTGTTGAAAGTGGGGCACTGAATACTCCCAATACTATTGTATATAAGTCTGTATCTCCCTTTAGATCCCTTAACATTTCTTTTAAATAGCCTGGTGCCCTGTAATTAGATGCATATATGTTTATAATAGTCACATCTTCCTGATGAATTGATCCTCTAATCATTACATAGTGTCCTTCTTTGTCTATTAACAGTTTGTGTTAAAGTCTATTTTGTCTGATATTAGGATACCTACAGCAGTTATTTGGTTTCTGTTGGCATGGAACATCTTTTTTCATCCTTTCACTTTCAGTCTGATTGCATCATTGTTGGGAGATGTGTTTGTTGTAGGCAGCAAATAGATGGGTTTTGTTTTTCAATTCATTCAGCCAGTCTGTATCTTTTAACTGGAGAGTTGAGGCCATTTACATTCAAGGTGACTACTGATACTGATAAATAATGATTTTGCCCTGCCTTTTTCCATAAATATTCCCATTTATTACTTTGGATTTCTGTTGTACTTTTACTAAGATTTCCTTCCTATACCTTCTTTCATATTGATTACCATGTTTCTGTTTCTGTGTGCAACACATCCTTAAGCATCTTCTGCATGGCTGGATGTGTAGTGATAAATTTCAGCTTCTGTTTGTCATGGAAGGTATTTATTTCACCTTCATTCATTCACAAGAGCTTTGTAGGGTACAGTATTCTGGGTTGAAAGTTCTTTTCTCTTAAGGCTTGGAATATATCTCATCATTCTCTTCTAGCCTGTAGGGTTTCTGATGAGAAGTCCACTGTGAGTTAATTGGAGATCCTCTGAAAATAATCTGCCATTTCTCTCATGCACATTTTGGAATCTTTTGTTTTTCTGTGGAGAATTTGACTACAATGTGTTGTGGTGAAGATCTTTTCTGGTCACATCTATTAGGAGTTCTATGTGCTTCCTGTACTTGGATGTCCCTTTCTCCAAATTAGGGAAATTTTCTGTTGTTTTTCTAATTCCTTCTAATCTTTTCCCTGTTTCTACACCTTCAGAAACTCCTAGAGCCCGTATGTTGGGTCATTTGATAATATCCTGTAAATTCTCAACAGTGTTTTTTAGTTTTCCGATTTCTTCTTCTTGTGTTTTGTCTGACTATATAATTTCCTGTACTTTGTCTTCTAAGTCTGATATTCTTTCTTTTGTTTCATCGATGTTGTTAAGGCTTTCCCCTGTATTTTTTATTTGTTCTATTGAATTCTTCATTTCTGAGATTTCATTTTGATTTCTCTTTAAGATCTCAATTTCCTGAAAGAAATTTTCTTTCATGTCATGTATGGATTTCATTAGTCCATGCATTTACTTCAGATTACATCTAAGCAATCCTATGACCAATTTTTTTAATCCATTTCTGGCATTTTTTCAATCTCACCATCTTCACAATCTAGTACTGAAGTGTTGTATTCTTTTGGGGGCATCATTTTGTCTTCCTTATTCTTGTTTCTTGAATTGGTGTTTGCTGTTTGGCATTTGTGGAGATATTCATTAGTTTCTTGGTTTTTTCGCTGTGGCAGCTTTCATCTTTTGACTAAGTCTGTTTGGATTAGCGGAATGTCTGCTTTCAGTGACTACCTAGAGGCATGTGCTGCATGTGGCCAAGGAGCTATGCCCAGTGCTCCAGGGTGAAGGGTGTGTCTGAAGTGACACACCCAGGTTTGGTGTGGTAAATCTTTTTTTTTTCTTTAATCAGAATGCAGGTTTGTTCTTGTCTTTTGTTGTAGACTCAGCTGAGCTCCTCTCCTTACAGGAGACCAGTGCTTGGGCATTAGCCTAGAGGGTATATTATTTGTCTGTTCTGTCACAAGGACCGCACAAAGGATCTGTGCAGTCCTCAGTGTAAGCTCAGATTCCACAGCAATGTTCTTCACCAGGTAACCAGGAAGCCCTGATCATGTGGAGCCTCCCACAGTGACTGAGTCCTCCCACACAGCCTCAGCATGTTCACAGTCCTGGCCCACAAGCCTCTCACAGTCATGAGCACCCAGTCCCCTATCTATTCTCCCCACCAGACTCAGCAGTCTTCACTTGGCTGGATGCTGGGCACAGACATGAGCTGGCACAGCTCTTACATATGTCCAAAATGAAGTCTGCTCTCTATCAGCTTGTTACATGATGCAGTTACAGGGTGATCGGGAAGAGAGTAAACATACCGCCCCCCCCCCGTTTTTTCTCCTCTAGTTTGGCAGATATACTATCTCCCTTGGGGCTCCAAGCTGGATTCCCTCTAGGCTTTTCCTGCAGCTTCTTCGCCAGTGGCTTGGGCTGCTGCAGTCTTGTCTCACCTCACTCTCCAATGCTATCACAGAGGTTCTCAGCTACTGGAGTCCAGAGTTGTGTGCATCTATGCCCTCCATGTAGACCACTGTGTCCCTACAACTTGCCTAGAGCTTCCTCTGCAATTTTCTCCCTAACTCTTCCCTGAGACAGCACTCTCCACTTTTTCTAAATTATCTTCTTAGACTGCAGCAGCAAGCTCCCTCCCTACACCACCAACTTATTCCCCTCCCTCTGATATTAAGAACTAATTTTAAAAACCAAAAATGCAGGGCTGGCACTGTGGCGCAGTGGGTTAATGCCATGGCCTGAAGCGCCAGCACCCCATATAGGCACTGGTTCGAGACCCAGCTGCTCCATTTCCAATCCAGCTCTCTGCTATAGCCTGGAAAAGCAGTAGGAGATGGCCCAATTTCTTGGGCCCATGCATGTGCGTATGGGAGACCTGGAAGAAGCTCTTGGCTCCTGGTTTTGGTTCAGCACAGCTCCAGCTGGCCGTTGTGGCCAATTGGAGAGTGAACCAATGGAGGGACGATCTCTCTCTCTCTCTCTCCCTCTCTCTCTCTCTGCCTCGCCTCTCTCTGTGTAACTCTGACTTTCAAATAAATAAATCAATCTTTAAAAAAAAAACCCTCTGCTGCTCCCAGCACTGTATCTACCCACTTACCAAAAATAGTGTGCACATTCTCTTCTACCTCTCCTATTAGCAACCTGCCCTGCCCATTTAAAGAAAGACAATATATTTGTAAAGATGCTTTAAATTTAAATATTGGGGCCAGCACTGTAGTGAAGTGGGTTAATCCTCCACCTGTGCTGCCAGCATCCCAAATGGGTGCCGGTTCTAGCCCTGGCTTCTCCTCTTCTGATCCAGCTCTCTGTTATGGCCTGGAAAAGCAACAGAAGATGGCCCAAGTACTTGGGCCCCTGCACCCACGAGGGAGACCTGGAAGAAGCTACTGGCTCCAAGCTTTGAATCAGCACTGCTCTGGCCATTGCAGCCACCTAGGGAGTAAACCAGTGGATGGAAGACCTTTCTCTCTGTCTTTCCCTCTCATTGTCTGTAACTCTACCTGTCAAATAAATAAAATCTTTTAAAAAATTTAAATGTTCATATTGTGGTTAGAAAACTTACTATGTTCAGTATTTTAATATACTCCTACAAGTACAGGGACCCACAAAGATGAAAGCAAAAGTTAATCAATACCCGGTGTTCCAATGGCTCTGACATATGAGAAGACAATGTTTGCTTTCCCTTTTAGAGCATTTTCTGCACTCTGAAGGTCTTCCAGGGTGGTAATATATTTAACTTCATTAAAAAGAAGAGCACTGGAATAAATACAGATATGATTAGTAGAATAATCTCATACATACTTAGTTATGCAATACTATATATTTTTGTTCAAATAAAAAAGCTAACCAAAAAAGAAACTAACTGCCTTTGAACAAGTAATCAGTAAGAACTGAGGCATTTTAATAACACCAAATTGAAATCACTCTCTAGATTACTAATCATTACCTGAGAACATTTCCCATTTGATTCCTTCATAGTGGTAATTACAATTATTTATATATTTATTTGTTTATCCCTGCCTTGCTCATTAAACTGTTATCCCCTTGAGGTCAAGACCTTGTGATTTTGTCACTGTATTTGTGATGATTTAGAATAGAGCCTAATAAACCATAGGTAATTATTGAGTCAGCATAAGGAAAATAGGGCAGGAATTATTTATTTCCACTCTTCATTTGAAAAAATGCAAGTTCAACACAGTGACCCTCAAAGACACATTTACTGCATCAAGGAATCAGGGCCAGAACACAAAACAAGAGTTCTCAGTCCTGCTCCATTGATCTTTCCACTGACCACGTCTTCTAAGTCATCTTGTAACATATGAATCAGACTAACAGACTATAATCTTTTATCTACAATTATCCCGTTTCTTAGTTGCATACTTGCAGGTAGCTTCTGCATCACTAACAACTCAGTTATTTTGGTTATGCTAAACTTGAAGGATTTTTAAAAGTTGTTATGGGTCCACATAGTTAAATAAGCAGAAGTTTATTCAAAGAATTCCAATAAATTAATCAAATAGTTTTCTTTTAAAGAAAACATAGTGCTTTTTCCCTGACATAGCAGATGTCAGACATTGAACTTTTTGATCTCAAGATTCCTTTGCAGCCTAAAAAATTAACAAGGCCAGCGCTGTGGCACAGCAGGTTAAACCACTGCCTCGGTTTGAGTCTCCACTTCTGATCCAAATCCCTGCTAATGGGCCTGGGAAAGCAGCAGCGGATGGTCCAAGTGCTTGGGCCCCTGCACCCACCTTGGAGACCTGGAAGAAGCTCCTTGCTCCTGGCTTCAGCCTGGTCCAGCCCCAGTTATTGAGGCCATTTGGGGGATTAACCAGCAGATGGAGGATCTCTCTCCCTCTCGCCCTCTCCCTCTCTCCCTCTCACCCTCTCCCTCTTGCCCTATCTGTAACTCTGCCTTTCAAATAAATAAATAAATCTTTTTTAAAAAATTACTGAGGTCCTCAAAGAGCTTTTGTTCAGGCAGAAGTGAACTTCAAAAAGTTTGGGGAAAGTGTAACTAAAAGATAAGTTTATTTCAGTGCCAAAAGATGTTGAAATTCATGCATAAAGTAATCTTCAAAAAGTTCATGGAAAATCCACACTGCTTAAAAACTATGCTTATAATTCAAAACAATGTGCACCAAAGCAAACTTACCTCTTAATTCCATTTTTCATGAACTCTTTGAAGTATTTCATTGTTTTGATCCATCGGTAATTGCCAAATTAGAAAATAAAAATTACACACACACACACACACAAATTAGAGTGCCAATTCGAGTCCCAGTTATTCTGCTTCCAACCCAGCTCTCTACTAATCTGCCTGAAAGGCAGTGGAAGATGGCCCAAGTGTTTGGATTCCTGCCTCCCATGTGGGAGATATGGATTGAGTTCTAGGCTGCTGACTTCAACCTGATCCTGCCCCAGCAACTGCAGGCATTTGGCAAGTGAACCAGTAGAGGGAAGATCTTTCTCTCTTTTCTTTCTCTTTCAAATAAAAAAATGAAAATTTATTTTTTTAACATTTATTTCTTCGAAAGGCAGAATTAGAGAGAGAAAGAAAGAGAATCTTCCATCCACTGATTCATACCCCAAATGGGTACAACAGTCAGGGCTGGGCCAGGCCAAAACCAGGAGCCAAGAGCTTCATCCAGGTCACCCACATGTGTAGCAAGGGCCTAAGAACTTAGATCATCCTTTTCACTGTTTTCCCAGGCACTTTAACAAGGCGTTGGATCGGAAATGGAATGCCTCAATGGCGGCCTCAAAAATTCATTTTTAAAAGCCTAAAATGCTGAAAACAAATATTTTTAAAAATAGGACTGTCAAATATAAGTTAATCAAAGCCAAGATTTATTAGGCACCTGTCATATGTCAGGCATAACAGGAAACAATTTATAAGTAGGGGTAATTTACCACCTTTTGGGTTGCCCACCTCTGAAGTCCTCTCTTTTGCTCTGGGAATTCACAGATTTCTGTCTCCATGGTGGGCAGAGCCTGAATCCTGTCATAAAAGCTGCTAATACCATAAACTTACTATCACAAGTCCCTGTGCAAGACATGGCTCAATGACCCAGAATCACTTGCCTGAGATTCTGAACCAGGAACAAGTGATACAAAGCACACAGGCAGCAGGGAACTACTTCAAGAAGCAGACAGTAACAGTCAACATCCATGTACCAGTGCCAACAGTGCTAGTGACAGCCCCTGTGCAGTGATGCCAGCTGTGGTGTCCTATGTTCAGCAATGACACAGCAGCCCTCCCTGGACAAGCTCTCCAGCATGGTTTTGAGCTTCATTCAGAGCCGCACAACCTCTGTGCCCAGTTCTTCAGCCCTTCCTGGGAGGCTGGAACTTCATAGAGCCATTTCAAATCCTTTGCTGCACAGGCCACTCAGACCTATGTTCTGGGGCTTCTAGGGGAGAAACCTCAGCAATGCACTCTGCCTTGCTGCATTTTCATGGCAATCACCTGAGATCAGTATGATCATGAACATCATTTTAAAGATAAAGTCATGGGGCTGTATTGTGGCGCAGTGGGGTAAGCCACCGCCTGCAATGCCAGCATCCCATGTGAGTGCTGCTTTGAGCTGGAGTCCCAGCTGCTCCGCTTCCGATCCAGCTCACTGCTAGTGGCCTGGGAGAAGCAGCAGAAGATGGCCCACGTCCTTCGGCCCCTGTCACCCACGTGGCAGATCTGGATGGAGTCCCTGCCTCCTGGCTTCAACTTCCAGTAGATAGAAGATCGATCTCCAATTCTGGCCCCCAACCTCACCACTGCACCCACCCCACCAAAAATAAATCTTAAAACAAATACAGGGCTGGTGCCGCTGCTCACTAGGCTAATCCTCCGCCTTGCGGCACCGGCACACCGGGTTCTAGTCCCAGTCGGGGCGCCGGATTCTGTCCCGGTTGCCCCTCTTCCAGGCCAGCTCTCTGCTATGGCCAGGGAGTGCAGTGGAGGATGGCCCAAGTGCTTGGGCCCTGCACCCCATGGGAGACCAGGATAAGTACCTGGCTCCTGCCATCGGATCAGCGCGGTGCGCCAGCCGCAGCAGCCATTGGAGGGTGAACCAACGGCAAAGGAAGACCTTTCTCTCTGTCTCTCTCTCTCTCACTGTCCACTCTGCCTGTCAAAAAAAAAAAAAATGCAGATAAGGTCATAGAGGTTACAGAGGTCACTCTGCCTCATGTGCCAGAGCTTGGTAAGCCATCCTGACACACCAAACTACCACATTCATGATCTAAGGGTGCTGAGCTTGTCCCCAGTGGCTTTGTCACTTTAACAGACCCCTTCACATGCAGTCTCCAGAACATGGGGCTATCTGGGCATGGCTAGCAGTTCCACCAGTCTGCGCTCCTGCACTCCAATCCGAGGAGGAGAAATCCTGACAGAAACGGGTTACGGGCCAAGTCTCTCGGGGATTTCTTGCTCTCGTGAGCGGGGAGGGTCAGAGAGCCTGGGGCCGCTCTGAAAAGGCGCTCTCCTGCCCTGGAAGGCCTTCCTTTTCTTTGGTAGGCATTTCCTGGGCCTCTCCTAGCATAACCATCTGGGAGACAAGACAGATGGCCCAGAAGCCAACGGACGTCAGCAAGAGATGGAACAGGGCTGCTCGACTCCACTCTGCCAGCGGTGGGCTGTTTAGTTTTCTTTCACAAAGAAGCCATTTAAAATTTTCTGTCATCATCAAATTCTTAAAAATCCAATAAAAAGGAAATGTTATTTTCTAATTAACCAAACCACAGCCCCCAGGATGAAGAGAGAGTGAGAGAGAATTACTTTCATCTAAATCAATTATATTGTGACTGGGAAGTTTACATATAAAATGAAACACCCCAAAGTGTCTTATTAAGCATTTTCTAAATATGGTTAAGGGAAACACCCAAGTTGAAGCTACCTCTGAAATGCAAATTCAATGTTCCACAAACACCAGTCTTAGACTATCTGTCATATATTCTATATTCTCCCAGGAATAATCATGGCTTATAACTTCAGACAATTTCTGCTCTTCCCATTTTTAACTACCAACATGTGAAGCTTCCAAATCCACTGACCATCAATCTACTATTTACCAAGCACCTAACAGATGCTATGCACCATGCCATGCACTGGTAGAAGTATTCTATATAAAGAAGTCACAGTTCAGTTAACAGAGCTGTGAGGAATTCAAATCCAAGACAAGTAATTTTTTACTACAAGTTCTCAGGAAAATGAACATCACTATCAAACAAAAACCCACCTGACAACACCATGTAGGAATAAATCTGATTCAGATTAAAAAAAAAAAACAGCAGTATTTCAACACCTATTAAAAAAGAGACCAGCATGGGCATAGTTGAAGAGTTTCAGGGTAAAACACCTCTAAAAATAGCTGTCGCAGAGGCTCTACAGTCCCGTCACCTAACCACTTGATCCCCAGGCTCTGCAATAATGTGTTCAAAGAAAAAAATACTCACAGAAACTATGATGGTTGAAAGTTATTCCCAAAACATGTCGAAGTTCATGTTATGATGAGTAGCCTGTTAACTTGGAAGGCAATTTTCTATTTTCTGACAAAATATAGTCAAAAACATCAAGGACCATGTCTCACGGAAAAGTTAATAAGACTGTATCATTTCTCACTGGATAATCTTTTTGGTACATTTGGTGACTTGGGGAGTCAATAATGGGTAGAAACAGAAGAAAAGCCCTTCTTTCCACCTGCTGCCTTTCAGCAAATATCCCCACCAGACGTACACCATGAACTCTGTTTTTCTTAATTGCAAAATGAAATTTCCTGCATAAATTGTTTATACAAATAGATACATTATACAAATGGATACATCACTAGAGTACTAAGTTAAATCCACAATATATTTTTACAGGCATTACCTTATTTGATGCTCCCAATAATCTTAGGAGGCTGCAATTATAACATATGAAGATGAGGAAAATTAGCTATCAGAAAAGACTAACTGATCAGATCACATAATCAAAGACCAGGAATGGGGACTCAGTAAATCCTGACTTCTTTATATATCGTACAACCTTCTCATCTACATGTTGAGACCACAGTGCTTCAAGCTCTGACTTGCTTCAGGCTGATTGGCTAGCTAGGATTCTCCATCAACACACAGAGATTCACTGTCACTTGCCTTTGTTTTTCTAATTTTTATTTAAGATTTATTTATCTATTTATTTGAAAGTCAGAGTTTCACAGAGATAGGCCAAGAGGCAGAGAGAGAGAGAGAGAGGTCCTCCATCTGCTGGTTCACTCCCCAGTTGGCCACATCGGCCAGAGCTGCACTGATCCGAAGCCAGGAGCTTCCTCCGGGTCTCCCACATGGGTGCAGGGGTCCAAGCAATTGGGCCATCTTCTGCTGCTTTCCCAGGCCATAGCAGACAGCTGGATCGAAGCGGAGCAGCTGGGACTCAAATCAGCGTCCGTATGTGGTGCTGACACTGCAGGCAGTGGCTTTACCCGCTATGCCACAGCGCCGGCTCTGTCACTTGTCTTTTCTAAATATCACACTTCATATTCCTACCTGGCAACTGGAAACTAAAATTTTCCTTATTGGTTCAACTCTACCAGTTTTGACTGTGTATGTTTAGAAAACCAATAATCTTTAGCCTGTGAATCCAAATTCTCATAGTTTAATTTAAATTTTGTTTAGTTTGGAAACTGTTAATACTTCTATATAGTTCAAAACACAAGAGGTTGGAGCTGGTGTTGTGGCACAGCGGGCTAAGCTGCCATTTGCAACACGGGCATCCATATTGCAGTACCACTTCAAGCTCTGGCCACTCTGCTCCCAACCCAGCTCCCTGCTATCTCTCCCTCCCTCCCTCTGCCTCTCCCTCCCCCTCCTCCTCTCTCTCTCCCTCTCTGTGTGTGTGAGACTCTGCCTTTCAAATAAATAAAATAAACTCTAAAAAGGGACATATAAAAGGTACCCACAAGGCTGAAAAGTAGAGAGTCTATCAACAACTCCTTCCTCCTCTCAGATTCCGCACACCCTTCCTGGTAACCAATCTTTCCACTTCTGTGAAATCTGGAAATATTTACGACATCTACATGTTTGCCTCTGTTCGCAGGCAATCCTCCCTGGACTGTTCCCACAGTTCGACACAAGGTGCACAATGTCTCCTCTTTACATTCTAAGCTTGTCTCCTTTTCTCCAGGAGCCATCTGCTCCCATTCAAAGGGTGATAAACCCTTTGTTAAGTTCCTCAGAGCCAAATGCTGACATTTAGGGATACAGCCCTTCCTCTTCTGCTCTTACATTTCAGAGAAAAGCGTAAACACGTTCTCTTCAGAGGGACAGAATAAATATTCCAGCTCCCAGTGAAGCTCAGAGATTTGTAATTTTCAAGCTTTTCTTCTAAACTTGATGTACGTATAGGTATAAGCATTTGACTCTCAGCCTGTCACACTGGAGAACTGGGGGTGAGGAATACCCACTACCATGTTACTCAGGCTGCTGTGAGGTCTGACTCTAAGAAAACTCTCTCTCTCTCTCTCTCTCTCTCTCTCACACACACACACACACACACACAGTTGTTCTCATTGCATTTTTCTGTATCCTGAAAGTAGGAAATTATCTAAAACCTTGGTCTTATCTGTTGACAAAGCAGCAAAGTTCAAGTCTAATTGTGGATCACTGGTCTCAGTCAAAACACTATATAAAGAACAAATTCAAACACTTTTTAGGAGAAAAGAATAACAGCATGGTGTATACATTTTTAAAAAGCAAGCTCAATAAACTAACACAAATATTCTCTATTCCAAGCCTTCAGTTCAGGAACAGTGTTTTCAGAGCAATCTAAACATGATCTACAAACACTTGTCGATTTTAAGAGCTGTACACAGGTATTTAAAGCAGTTTTACTCAAAACTGCCAAAACTTGGAAGCAGCAATATATTCTTCAATAGGTTAAATGGACAAATAAGCTGTGGTACATCCATACAAGTGAGTTTTACTCAGCAATTTAATAAAATGAGCTATCAAGCCATAAAAACACAGAGGAACCTTAAATATGTATTACTAAGTGAAAGAAGCCTTGAAAAGCCTACACACTGTATGATTCCAAATATAAACATTCTGGGAAAAGGCACAGCGACAGAGAAAGTGAAAAGATGAGTGGTTGCTAGGGGCTGGGGAATTGGGGGAAAGGTAGAAGAGGTGGAGCACGGAGGATTTCTAGGCATGTGAAAATACTCTGCAGGACACTGTAATTATACATGTATTCAAACCCAGAGAACACAGGAATGAACCCTTATGTACTGGGTGATGAAAGCATGTCAATGCAGAGTCATCAATTGTAACCAATGCACCACCCTAGTGTTGGGGCACTAACAGTGGGAAAGTTTATGTATATGTAAGGGCTTGGGATAAACGGGAAGTTTCTGTAACTTCCTATTAATTTTGTTGTGAACTTCATATTTCTCTTTAAAACTGTCTTGAGTAACACTGCTAGAAGAGTCGGACATATAGAAAGACATCATGTTCTGGGATGAGAAGATTCATTTTTAAGATGTCAACTGTCCTTAAGATAATTCATAAATTTCATGCTAGGATTTAAGCAGAGAGGAAAAGAAACTGGGCAAGCTCCTTTGAAATGTCATATGCAAATAGAAAAACAAACAAGCAATTCTGAAGAGAAATAGGAAAGGGTATAGAAATTGAGATATTACTTTATAAAACCATGAGACTGAAAGTCCACAAACAGATCCAAATGCATATGAGCCCTAAGTGTACACAGTGGCACCTCAAACAGTGACCACCTGCACTAACCTCAGGCACCATCTGGATGATAAATACACTGCTAAGTCCCTTCCTCATACCATTCACTGATTAAATTATAAGGAGACGAAATTTTACATGTCAAATAAAAACAGTATGACAGTAAGAATACCCACACATATAGAGATCTTTGCCAAAGGAGGAAAGGCAATTCAGTGAAAAACAGGATACTTTTTCAACAAAGGGTGTGAAAACTGATCATCCACATACACAATAAACCAGCACAATGACTTTAAACCTTATAAAAAAATTAAGTCAAAACGGATCACAGACCTAAATACAGACTACCAAATTTTAAAAATCCTAGAAGAGGGGCCAGCGTTGTGGCATGGTAGGTTAAGGCTCTGCCTGCAGTGCCAGCATCCCATAAGGGCACCAGTTATAGTCCTGGCTGCTCTTCTTCCAATCCAGCTCTCTGTTATGGCCTGGGAAAGCAGCGAAGATGGCCCAAGTGCTTGGGACCCTGCACCCACTTGGGAGATCCAGAAGCATCTCCTGGCTCCTGGCTTTGGATCAGCTCAGCTCTAACCACTGCAGCCATCTGGGGAGTGAACCAGCAGATTGAAGAACTTTCTCTTTGTCTCTCCTTCTGTCTGTTAACTCTCTCTCTTCAATATATAAATAAAATATTTAAAAATCCTATAAGCTAGGAGAAAATCTTGGTAGCCTTATATTGGGAATGAGCTGATTTTTAAGTGAATTTTCTTATTCTTTTTTTAAAGATTTATTTATTTATTTGAAAGGCAGAGCTATAGAGAGAGATAGAGAGACATCGTCTATCTGCTGGTTCACTCTCCAAATGGCCTCAATGGCCAGGGCCAGGCCAGATCAAAGCCAGGAGCCAAGAGCTTCTTCTGGGTCTCCCATGTGGTTGCAGGGGCCCAAGGACTTGGGCCATCTTCTGCTGTTTTCCCAGGTGCATCAGCACAGAGCTGGATCAGAAGTAGAGCACCCAGCACTGGAACTGGTGCCCATATGGGATACCAACATTATAGATGGTGGCTTAACTCGCTGCACCACAGCTTTAGTCCCAGAACGAATTTTAAGATACAACATCAAAAGTGCAATCTACAGGGGCTGGCACGGTGGCGTAGCAGGTTAAGCCCCCACCTGTGGTGCTGGCATCCCACATGGATGCCAGTTCCTGAACCAGCTGCTCCTCTGCCAATTCCAGCTCTCTGCTATGGCCTGGGAAAGCAGCGGAAGATGGCCTGAGTCCTTGGGCCCCTGCACCCATGTGGGAGACCTGGAAAAAGCTCCTGGCTCCTGGCTTCGGATCAGCCCAGCTCCGGCCCATTGTGGCCATTTGGGGAGTGAGCCAGCAGATCGAAGACCTTTCTCTCTGTCTCTCCCTCTCTCTGTCTGTAACTCTACCTCTCCAATAAATGTCTTTAAAGAAATATTTTTTAAAATGTTTACAATCTATAGGAAAAGAAACTGTTCTTAGACTTCATTATCCTTATAAACTTATGCTATGTAAAATAAATTAACAGAATGAAAAAAAAAAAGCCACAAACTATTACGAGAATGAAAAACAAAAAAGATTCTGAGACAATATTGGCAAGCCTATAGCTGATAAAAGACTTAAAATATACAAACTTTTTTTTTTTATTTGACAAGTAGAGTTATAGACAGTGAGAGAAAGACAGAGAGTAAGGTCTTCCTTCTGTTGGTTCACTCCCCTAATGGCCGCTACGGCCGGCGCTGCACCGATCCAAAGCCAGGAGCTGGGTGCTTCCTCCTTGTCTCCCATGCGGGTGCAGGGACCCAAGCATTTGGACCATCCTCCACTGCCCTCCAAGGCCACAGCAGAGAGCTGGACTGGAAGAGGAGCAACAGGGACCAGAACCCGGGGTGCTGGTGCCACAGGCAGAGGATTAGCCAAGTGAGCCATAGCACTGGCCAAAATGTACAAACTTAAAACTCAGCAAGAAAACAACCCAATTTTAAAAATAGGCAAAAAGTTCTGAACAGACAACCCATCAAAGAAGATATACAGACAGCAAATAAGCAAATGAAATAATGCTTTCCTTCTTTATATATATATATATATATATATATATATAATTTTTTTTTAAACACTTGTGCCATCCTGCACTGCTTTCCTAGGCACATTAGCAGAGAGCTGGATCAGAAGAGGAGCAGCCAGGACTCAAGCCAACACCCATATGGGATGCTGGCACCACAGTGCCGGCCCCTGAAATGATGTTTTATACTATGAGATACCACTACAAACCTATTAGAACAGCTAAAATTTTGTCACAAATTCATACTGCCAAATGCTGGCAAGGACACGGCACAACATGAACTCACATTCATTGCTGATGGCCAAGCATGATGGTACAGCCACACTGAAAGACAGCTTGGGGCCGGCGCCGCGGCTCAATAGGCTAATCCTCAGCCTGTGGCGCCAGCACCCCGGGTTCTAGTCCCAGTCAGGGCAGCGGATTCTGTCCCAGTTGCCCTTCTTCCAGTCCAGCTCTCTGCTGTGGCCCGGAAGGCAGTGGAGGATGGCCCAAGTGCTTGGGCCCTGCACCTACATGGGAGACCAGGAGAAGCACCTGGCTCCTGGCTTCGGATCAGCGCGGTGCGCCGGCCATTGGATGGTGAACCAACAGAAAAGGAAGACCTTTCTCTCTCTCTCTCACTGTCCACTCTGCCTGTCCAAAAAAAAAAAAAAAAAAAAAAAAAAGACAGCTTGGCTGTCTCTTACAAAGCTAAAAACAGTCTTACCTAACGATCCTATTATCTCACCCCAGGCACCTACACAAATTAGTTAAAAACTTAAACCCACACAAAAAGCCTGCACATGAATGTTTACAGCACCTTGCTCACAATTGCCAAAACTTGGAAACAACCAGGATGTCCTTCATGGTGAACAGAAAATCAACCAGCTGTACATTCATACAACAAAATATTATTTAATGATTAAAAATAAACTATCACTCCACAAAAAAACATAGAAGAATCTTAAATATATTAGCTGAAAGAAATCAATCTGAAAGAGCTACAAACCCTATGATTTCGAATGTATGACCCGCCGGGAAAGGCAACACTATTTAGACAGTGAAGATCAATAGTTTGGGAGGAAGGAAAGTGATGAACAGGTGAAGTAGGGGGGATTTTTAGGGCAGTGAAAATACTCTGTATGATACTGTAATGGTGAAAATATGTCGTTACATAAAACAGAAAGAATGAACTCTAGTGCAAACTATACACTTTAGTAAGAACTGCACCACAATAATGTAAAATGTTAAAAACAAGGAAAACTATATACAGAGGAGAAAGGAGATACTTGGTAATTGCATTATGCTCAATTTTCCATAAATGTTACAATTTGCTGTAAATCTGCAACTTCTCTAAAAAACAAAGTTTATCAATTGAAAACCAAAAAAAATTCAATGAATTCTTTTATAAAACGACATAAGGAAGAGCACAGCACAATTTAAAATTCAAAAGTCTAAAGAGAAAAAGATAAATTTGACTACATAACTCTTAAAAGAACAACAATGTAATTCAAAAGATAAATAATCAACTTGGGGAAAAAATTCTACAGTTTTTCCTTTGTGTAAGGAGAGCAACCAAAAATTAATGAGAATTAAAACACAATAGAAAAGTGAGCAAAGAAATGAAGCAACAGTTCAATTCCCTGTCTACAAGCACTGTGCAACTCCAACAGAGGACACATAGAGAAAGAAATTGCTTGTCAGCAAGGTGCATCTCAAAAGGATGCCTTAGCACACGAAATTAGGCTGATAGAGTGAAAGACATTTTTATTCCTCATGGCAGTCCTCAAGGTTCTGCTGTGATAGGGAATACCATTTGGCATAGTTTTTAACAATCTAAATCTCATTACTGGAAAATTTCGTGAATTACTGTGTTCCACAAGTCATTTTCTTACATTTTAAACAAAAATGAGGACACTGCCTCTTCTGAATTCTATTTCTGGGGCCAGTGCTATGGCATAGTAGGCTAAGCCGCTGCTCGTGGTGTCAGCATCCCATATGGACGCCAGTTCTAGTCCCTGCTGCTCCACTTCCAATCCTGCTCCCTGCTAATGTGCCTGGGACAGCAGCAGAGGACGGCCCAAGTACTTGGGCCCCTGCACCCACGTGGGAGACCTGGAAGAAGATCCTGGCTCCTAGCTTCAGATCTGTTCAGTCCCAGCTATTGTGGCCATTTGGGGAGTGAACCAGTAGCTGCAAGACTTTTCTGTCTCTCCCCTTCTCTGTCTGTAACTCTGCCTCTCAAGTAAATAAATAATAAAAGTGATTCTACTTCCTTGATACTTCCCATTTTTCTCAGTTCTTCTTCCCTTAAGTGTTGGTGTTGTCCTAGAACACTCTCCAGATAACATTTATATGTTGACAACACCTAGATGTGTATTTCACAGGGTTCTAATGCCTAACTATATCTGAAAATGGACATGACATTCACCTTTCTAAAGTAGACGCATGTTCTATAAACTTGCTCTCCTTTGCCTACTTCAGAAGGAGACCACAGTGGTCTTCGGGTAGTGTGGGTGGGAAAGGAAATAAATCAAGGATTAACTCAAGCTCGTAGTTTTGTTGACTGTTGACAAATTAACTACTACAAAATCCAAGTAATTTTACCTCCTAAGAATTAAAAATCAAGTCCCCTCTGCTGTCTCTACCTCCGTAGAATACAACAGCCACACAATGGTTTCTATGAGAAGAGTAATACCCATGTATTGGAACTTACAAGTCTGTCTCACATCCATCAGAAAGCTCTCTCAGAGACTCATCTGATCACTTGCCTGCCTACACTGTTTGCTAATCAAGTGTTGAAATGGTCAACTAGAACTGAATAGCAAATTAAACTTAACAATCAAGACTTTATTTATGGGGCCGGCACTGTGGCATAGCAGGTAAGGCTGCCGCCTACAGCATCCCATATGGGCTCAAGTCCCGACTCTCCACTTCAGATCCCGCTCTCTGCTGTGGCCTAGGAAAGCAGTAGAAGATGGCCCATGTCCTTGGACCCCTGCACTCTTATGTGGGAGACCCAGAAGAAGCTCCTGGCTCCTGGCTTTGGATTGACACAGCTCTGGCTGTTGCAGCCATTTGGGGAGTGAATCAGTGGATGGAAGACTCTCTCTCTCTCTGTCTCTGTCTCTGTCTCTCTGCCTCTCCTCTCTGTAAATCTGCCTTTCAAATAAATAAATAAATCTTTAAATAAAAAGACTTTATTTACAGGGTCAGCACTGTGGGGTACTAGGTTATGCCTCTGCTTCCGGCATTCGCACTGCTAACTGGTGCTGGTTCAAGTCCCAGCTGCTCCACCTCCAATCCAGCTCCCTCAAATGGCCTAGGAAACAGTGGAAGATGGTCAAGTTCTTGGGTCCCTGTACCCACATGGGAGACCTGGATGAAACTCCTGGCTCCTGGTTTCGGATCGGCCCAGCTCCACTAATGAGGGCACTTGGGGAGTGAACCTTTCTCTTTCTCTCTCTCTCTGTAACTCTGCCTCTCAAATAAATAAAAATCTTTAAAAAGAAAAAAAATACTTTTGTTAGCTACTGTGACAGTGCAGGCAAGACATAAAAGAGGCACTGGCTCCACAAGGTTCTATTTTTCATCTAACAGGATGGCCAACTGGCAAGGGTCAGATGGAAGATGGATACAGCACAGACAGAAAGAGTCACCTCATTCCAAGGAACTCCCCAAAAGGTTCCCTTCCTCTTTATGGGTCACTTGGCAGAAGAAAAGATGCAAAAGCTAGGAGTGGAAAGGAACTGACTAAAAGCTGAGAAAAACACTTGTGCCAGCGACCTTCGTTAAGGAAGGCTTAGTGAACTACCAAGGTTCATCCCCATCTCTGATAAAGAGGCATCTGGGCTGGGAGCACAGGTGTGCAGGGGAGCATGGTTGGTCTAAAGGATCATAATGGGGGAGGCCCAAGTCTTTGGCCCCAGTTTTCATACGGCACTGGCTGTTCACCAAGTCTGGTGTGATGAGAGCACTTTTGCCCTAGGAGGATACCAGGCAAAGTTTGGAGTTGCCTCTGGCCAGGCCTGAAAGCTCACACAGGATTCTGGCCTGGTCTCCTCCTGCTCTGGTGATTGGCAAAGCCTCAGTATTAGGAGGTGGCGGGGTCTTGGGTAGTTAGGTCATGAAGGCAGAGGCCTCACGGATGACATTATAAAAGTTATTTCAGGGAGTTCCTTCAACCTCCCCCACCATGCGAGAACAGAGGAAAGATGGCCATCTACAAACCAGAGGCCCTCCCCAGACACCAAACCTGTCGGCATCTTGATCTATACTTCCTGGCCTCCAGAACCATGGAAACAGAGTTTCTGTTGTTTATAGTACCAGTCTAAACCAAGCAGACCAAGATACCTGGAAACATCTTCACTTTACTGGTAGAATCAAAAATCCTATGACCATGCGACCATGTGATCACTTCCTGCTTTCACAGTGTGTTTATTTGTTGCTTTATCCTTTGCCATTAAAGAAATTTTAGGGGCCAGCATTGTGGTGTAGAGGGTAAAGCTGCCATCTGCTATGCCACCATCACACAGGGCACCAGTTCGTGTCCTGGCTGCTCCATTTCCAATATAACTTCCTGAAAATGTTCCTGGGAGAGCAGAAGATGCCCCAGGTGATTGGGCCCTTGCCACCCACTTGGGAGACCTGGATGAAGCTCCCGGCTTCAGCCTGGCCTAACTCTGGCTGTTGCAGCCACCTGGGGAGTGAACTAAAAGATGGAAAATGGATCTCTCTTCCTCTCTAACTCTGACTTTTAAAATAAATAAATAAATCAGAGAGAGAGAGAGATTTTAGATCTTCAATGCAGAGAGGCAGAAAAGGAAATTGTGTGAAACTGATGGCTGTCATTATAACGTCAAACTCCTAACATACTTTAATGGATATGGTTATTTAATGAAAACAGTAGGTAAGTAACAATAAATAAGTGAACAAGTGCCCCCTGTACTTACAAGAGAACATGGGCAACGATGGCATTCTCATCAAACAAGGTGTCCGTAGGGAATTCTCTGAGCAGTATATTTCCCCTAGGAAAGAAGTTTAAAACACAATATAGTTATATTGCCTTAGAATTCAATGTGTCAGGGCTACGTTGTGGGGCCGTGGGCTAAGTCGCTGCCTGTAATGCCAGCATCCAAAGTGAGCATGGTTCAAGTCCTGGCTGCTCTACTTCCAATCGAGCATGGTTCAAGTCCTGGCTGCTCTACTTCCAATCTAGCTCCCTGCTTATGTTGCTGGGAAAGCAGCAGACGATGACCAAAGTGCCTGAGTTCTGCTACTCATGTGGGAGACCCAGATGGAGTTCCATGATCCTGGCTTTGGCATGGCCCAGTCCTGGCCATTACAGTCATCAGGGAGGGAACTAGCACATGGAGGATCTCCCACTCTCTCCTCTGTAATTCTGCCTTCACATAAATAAATCAATCTTGAAAAAAAAATTTGATTTGTCTACATTCGTTTCTTAGTTCTTTGATGTTAAAGCCTCTGTCTTATCTATATGCTTATGTACCTTACCAGAGTGCTAGGTAAATAATATACTTTCAAATTTTTATTGTATACTCAGCAATTATGCTGACTTTGAAAAGCTAGGCCACAGATCTGGTCAAAAACTCTAGTCCAAGAAAGGCTTTCTATTGACCTTGCCATTGCACAGATTCCCCAAAATGGACAAGGAAGGAGACCAGTAGGAAAGAAAAGAAAAAGAGGTCTCTCCCACTTCCTAAGCCAAATTCCCAACTGAGTCAAGGATCTGAGAAATCTCAGGAAGAGTAGTAGACCCAAAGGCAGAGGAATCCATAACCTAGACATTGAAACATGCCGCAAAAATAGAGGACATTGGCCGGTGCCACAGCTCAATAGGCTAATCCTCTGCCTGTGGCGCTGGCATACTGGGTTCTAGTCCTGGTTGCTCCTCTTCCAGTCTAGCTCTCTGCTGTGGCCTGGGAGTGCAGTGGAGGATGGCCCAAGTCCCTGGGCCCTGTACCCGCATGGGAGACCAGGAGAAGCACCTGGCTCCTGGCTTCAGATCAGCGCCACGTGCCGGCTGCCGGCCACAGCGGCCATTGTGGGGTGAACCAACGGAAAAGGAAGACCTTTCTCTCTGTCTCTCTCTCTCACTGTCCACTCTGCCTGTCAAAAAAAAAAAAAAAAAAAAAAGAAGAAGAAGAAATAGAGGACATTTTATACCTAAATGTGGACCCAACATATCTACTCAGAACCCTAAATTTGTTAAGTGCCTACTTACCACACATGTGTGGTAGAAAATGACATAAAAGTGTCACATAACATCTAAAACAACGCCATGACATAGGTATTACTCTTCTCATTTTGTAAGCAAGGAGGCTAAAATGTAGAGACATTAGGGACTAGATCTATTGTACTTTTTACTAAACTTCATATGACTTTACTACATACAACCCTAGTCTGACTTAGTGACATTTTATATCCTTGAATATTATAAAGGCAGAACTTCATATTTGTCTAAAACTTTTTTTTAAATTTACCTGAATAAATATGCTTTCATCAAATCTTTGTCTTTTCCACAGTATCTTGAAGTTTCTTCTTTGATACAATTAACCTTTAAAAGATTATATATAAGGTTTAGAGTACATATCACAAGGCCAACTTCCCTGGTTAGAAAAACACACACAAGAATTAAACACTACAGCTGTTTACAGGTTAAATTCTTTATTTTCCTGTTTTTTTATTTCTACACTACAATGGCCCACTTGTTCAAGTGAATGATGAACCTACAGAAGAAGCGGTTTCCACCCTTAAGCGTTTACATTGACTTCAGTCTTATGGAACATGGAGGAGGTAACCAGGCCAAAAAAAAGGAGAGAGAGAGACAGTTAAGGAAAGACCAAAAAGGATGCAAAAAAGGCAAGAGGTGCATCTTAGCAGCTAGACCACAGGTTTCCTACCCAAAATGTTTCCTTTTTTTTTTTTTGACAGGCAGAGTGGACAGTGAGAGAGACAGAGAGAAAGGTCTTCCTTTGCCGTTGGTTCACCCTCCAATGGCCGCCGCGGCCAGCACACTGCAGCCGGCGCACCACGCTGATCCGAAGCCAGGAGCCAGGTGCTTCTCCTGGTCTCCCATGGGGTGCAGGGCCCAAGCACTTGGGCCATCCTCCACTGCACTCCCGGGACACAGCAGAGGGCTGGCCTGGAAGAGGGGCAACCGGGACAGAATCCAGCGCCCCAACCGGGACTAGAACCCGGTGTGCTGGTGCTGCAAGGTGGAGGATTAGCCTAGTGAGCCGCGGCACCGGCTCCCTTATGTTTACTAAAGGAACTTTGCTTTAAGAAAAACAAACAAACAAACAAACAGTGCCCTATTATAAGGCTGTCCAATAATCCCAACAATCTGAGATGGTAAACAGTGTGAGAAGTCACCACACTGGAATTCCTAGAAGGCTCTTAAAAGGGAGAGGTTGACTGATCCTCTTGCTTTTCACATTTCTTGACACAAAAAGCAGGCAAGACAGTGAGAGCACCAGTAGAACTCGTGTCCATGAGGCATCTTTACAGAAGGCACTGCTTGCTAAGGAAGACGCAACAGAAGGAACGAACTGTGTCCCCAGTGACATAAGGGCAACTGAACCAGCCCTGGGTAGCCTGGAGTCTGAATTCTACATGAAAATATATACATATTAAAATATATATATTAGGCCAGCACCGCAGCTCAATAGGCTAATCTTCCACCTGCGGCGCAAGCACACCGGGTTCTAGTCCTGGTCGGGGCGCCAGATTCTGTCCCAGTTGCTCCTCTTCCAGGCCAGCTCTCTGCTGTGGCCCGGGAGTGCAGTGGAAGATGGCCCAAGTCCTTGGGCCCTGCACCCGCATGGGAGACCAGGAGAAGCTGGCTTCGGATCAGCGCAGTGCGCTGGCCACAGCGCGCCGCCAGAGCACCCATTGCAGGGTGAACCAACGGAAAAGGAAGACCTTTCTCTCTGTCTCTCTCTCTCACTGTCCACACTGCCCGTCAAAAAAAAAATATATATATATGTATATATATATATATATTTTAAAGGCAATCCTGGCAGTAACATGAAGACACAATACAGAAGAACACTAAGAGCCAGGTACAGGAGCACAGGTCAACGATGATGGGCAGAGTGGGCGTTGTGGTGCGGCAGGTTAAGTCGCAACTTGGGACACGCTCACTTCCTTATCAGAGTGCCTGGGATCCAGTCCTGCCTCAGCCTCTGCTTCCAATCAAGCTTCCTACTCATGTGCCTGGGAAACAGCCAATGACAGTTCAAGTACTGAGTCCCTGCCACCCACATGGGAGACACAGATGTAGTTCCTGGCTCCTGCTTTCAGCTTGACAGCCCTGATTGTTACAAGTATTTGGGCAGTGAACCAGCAGATAGATCTCTCTCTGTTTCACCCCTTTCAGATAAATAAAAATGAATAAATAAACACTTATTTATTTGTGGCGCAGCAAGTTAATGTCCTGTCCTGAAGCGCAGGCATCCCATATGGGCACCAGTTCAAGACCCGGCTGCTCTGCTTCTGATCCAGCTTTCTGCTATAGCCTGGGAAAGCAGTAGAAGATGGCCCAAGTCCTTGAGCCCCTGCACCCACAAGGGAGACCCAGAGGAAGCTCCTGGCTCCTGGTTTCGGATTGGCGCAGCTCCAGCTGTTGCGGTCAGCTGGGGAGTGAACCAGCAGATGGAAGACCTCTCTCTCTTTCTCTCTCTCTCTCTCTGCCTCTCCTTCTTTGTGTAATTTTTCATGGAAAAAAAAAAAAAGAAAGAAATCTTAAAAAAAAAAAAAGATAACTGGGACTAGAAGAAGAGCCAAAAAGAACAGAAGAGATTCAAGAGACTTTTCACAAATGTTAGAAGACTTAGAATGTATATGCCCCCTTAGGGGCCAGTGCCGTGGCACAGTAGGTTAATCCTCTGCCTGTGGTGCCGGCATCCCATACGGGTGCGGTTTCTAGTCCCGGCTGCTCCTCTTCCAATCCAGCTCTCTTCTGTGGCCTGGGAAAGCAACAGAAGATGGCCCAAGTGCTTGGGCCCCTGCACCCGCATGGGAGACCAGGAAGAAGCACCTGGCTCCTGGCTTCAGATCGGCACAGTTTTGGCCATTGCAGCCATTTGGGGAGTGAACCAACGGAAGTAAGACCTTTCTCTCTGTCTCTTCCTCTCACTGTCTGTAACTCTACGTCTCAAATAAATAAATGAAATCTTAAAAAAAAAAAAAAAAAGAAAGAAAGAATATATATGCCTCCTGAGTGGGGGAGCAAAGAGTGAGAGAATGAAGAGGGTCCCACATGAGGCAAATGGGTGGCCACCAACACAAATGACCAAAACAAAAGCTAGAAAAATTTATAAAAGTTATTTTGCTGAGGATTTGGTAAAGATTTTGTTGGTTTTAAGATGGGGATTTGTTGTGCTCGCTTCGGCAGCACATATACTAAAAGATGGGGATTTGTTTCCATTTTGCAAATTAATTTTAATAGATTTTGAGGAAGCAGAAAGACAATTGGGGAAGTGGCCTTTATTCAAAAAGCTACAAAAGGAGAACTAACACTAAGAAAGGATATCAGAAATAGAGAATTAAAAGTCAGAGTACAGCCATACCAAAAATCGTCTCATTCCACATTTTGTTTTAAATTGGAGCATGTGGATAGTTGACATCATGAGAAAAGATCTGTCTGTTCATCCATCAACAGACATTTGAACATCCACTATGTGACAGTCACTGCTCGAGTCACTTGAGTAGAGTTAAGTTCCAAATAAAAAACTTAACCTTTAACCTTACATTCTAAAAGTGGAGACAACTGAAAAACCAACTAATGTGCAACTTAAGTGCTATAAATAAAAAACAGTGAAGGGACGGCAGGTTAGCATGTGTTCTAGATAGGTCATCAGGGAAGGCTCCTCTGAGGTGCTATTTACGCAAAGAACTGAGAAGATGAGATGACACACAAATGTGGGAGAGAAGAGTTCGTGCAGGGAAAATCGCCCATGACAGCCCTGTGGCAACAGCAGGGTCAAGTCACAGAAAGATGATGAGGGACAAAGTGAGCAAGATGGAGAGACAAAGAATGAGATCAAAGCTGAAGATAGTGTCCATCTTACTCAGGAGTTTTAATTTTACCATAACCATAAAAAGACCTTCTGAGCAGGACTGTGCTGTGCTCTGACACAGGTGACTACACATGAAGAAGAATTTGTAGTGGAACAAGAATACAAGAAGAAAGGCAATTTTTATGTTCTTGTGGTTTCCCAAGTGAGAAGTGACGTCGAGGAGGGTACAGGGGCCAGCATGGTTGCATAACAGGTTAAGCCTGTTATGGGTTAACCATATGGGTGCCAGTTTGAGTCCCTGTTGCTCCACTTCTGATCCAACTCCCTGTTAATAGCCTGGGAAAGCAGCAGAAGATGACCCAAATGCTTGGGCCCGTCACCCACGTGAAGATATGGATGAGGCTGCTGGCTTTGGGCCTGGCTCAGTCCTGGTCATTGGGGGCATCTGAGGAGTGAACCAACAGGTAGAAAATCTCTCTCTCTCTCTCTCTCCCTCCCTCCCTCCCTCCCTCCATCTCTAACTCTTTCAAATAAATAAATCTTAAAAAAAAAAACAGGCCAGCGCCATGGCTCACTAGGCTAATCCTCCGCCTTGTGGTGCCGGCACACCGGGTTCTAGTCCGGGTCGGGGCACCGGATTCTGTCCCGGTTGCCCCTCTTCCAGGCCAGCTCTCTGCTGTGGCCCGGGAGTGCAGTGGAGGATGGCCCAAGTGCTTGGGCCCTGCACCCCATGGGAGACCAGGAGAAGCACCTGGCTCCTGCCTTCGTATCAGCACGGCGCGGCAGCCACTGGAGGGTGAACCAATGACAAAGGAAGACCTTTCTCTCTGTCTCGCTCACTCTCCACTCTGCCTGTCAAAAAATAAAAAAAAATTTTTTAAAAATCTACTTGTATATAATCATATAGCTACTTGCATAGTATATCTTTGCCCTATATATACTCTGAAAATTTCTGAAGTCTCTTAGACACCCATCTAAATATCATACAGTAGGGTTAGGTTACTGTATTTAGCTTAACAATCATTGTATTAACTGGAACTTTTGTTATATTTTAGCATTTTCTTCATCCACCTCTACCTACCGCAATCCTAACTTCTGAAGATAATCTCAAGCATCATTTGCTGTGGCGCCATCCCCAGGGTCATCTGACTTTTCGCCTCAATAATTAGATACAGACTTTCTTTCATTTAATCCTCTTGGGCACTTTCTTTGTACCTCTCTTATTACAACGACCTGCTGGTTTTCCAAAGGATTTGTAGATGTGTTTTATTCCCTGCTACTGAGGATATAAACCCTCTAAGGAAAGGGAATCTTAATTGTCTTTCTACTCAAAATAAAACTAAATACGATGGGCTGATTTCAACATCACATACACGTACTAAACGTTGGCTACATGCCAGGAAAGGTCAGAGTTACAGAGAGAGAGGAGGAGAGGCAGAGGGAGAGAGAAAGAGAGAGAGAGGCAGAGAGAGAGAGAGAGAGAGCGCTAGAGAAAGAGAGAGGTCTTTCACCCAACGGTTCACTCCCTAATTGGCCTCAATGGCTGGAGCTGCATTGATCTCCGAAGCCAGGTGCTTCTTTCAGGTCTCCCATGCAGGTGCAGGGTTCCAAGGACTTGGGCCATCTTCTATTGCTTTCCCAGGCCATAGCAGAGAGCTGGATCAGAAGTGGAGCAGCTGGGACTCGAACCGGCGCCCATATGGGATGCTGGCACTGCAGGCGGCAGCTTTACAAGCTACGCCACAACGCCAGCCCCCTCATTCCCTTTTCTAGCCAACAAACCCTAACCTCACTGTCTAATCGAGATACATACTGATGTTCTCCATAATACCCTGCGGCAAGTTTAATTTTTTTCCTCAAAAAGTATTCAAATATATACTTGAAGCTGAGTTGCTGTAAATTTGTTCTAAAAATAAATGTGAGCGGGATGGGCGTTTAGCCTAGCAGTTAGGACACCAGTGTCCTAAACTAGAGTATGTGGCCCTGGCTTTTGACTCCAGCTTCCTGTTACTGTGGACCCTGGGAGGTAGTGGTGATGGCCCAAGCATTTTGGTTCCTGCCATGCATGTGGAAAACCTAGATTTAGTTTCCAGCCCTTGACTTCAGCCTCAGCCCACCCCAGGCCCCTGCAGGCATTTGGGAAGTGAACCAACAACAGGAGTTTCTCTCTGCCTGTCCCTGTCTCCATCCATCTCTCTGTCTTTAAGTCTGACTCTCACATAAATTTTAAAAAGTAAAAATAAAATGTGAGGGGACAACACTGTGGCACAGAGGCTAAGCCCTTGCCTGTGACCCCAGCATCCCATATGAGCACCAGTGCGAGCTCTAGCTGTTCCATTTCTGATCCAGCTCCACACTAAAGCACACCTGAGAGAGCAGAAGATGGTACCCGTGTTTGAATACCTGCTACCCATGTGGGAGACCTGGATGAAACCCCTGGGTCCTGGCTTCAGCCTGGCCCAGCCTTGGCTATTTGAGACCATTTGGGGAGAAAGCCAACAGATGGACAAACTTCCTGTGTCTCCTTTTCCGTAACTCAGCCTTTCAATAAATAAATTTATTTATTTTTTTTTTATTTTTTGACAGGCAGAGTGGACAGTGAGAGAGAGACAGAGAGAAAGGTCTTCCTTTGCCGTTGGTTCACCCTCCAATGGCCACCGCGGCCCGCGCGCTGTGGCCGGCGCACCACGCTGATCCGATGGCAGGAGCCAGGAGCCAGGTGCTTTTCCTGGTCTCCCATGGGGTGCAGGGCCCAAGCACCTGGGCCATCCTCCACTGCACTCCCTGGCCACAGTGGAGAGCTGGCCTGGAAGAGGGGCAACCGGGACAGAATCCGGCGCCCCAACCGGGACTAGAACCTGGTGTGCCGGCGCCGCTAGGCGGAGGATTAGCCTAGTGAGCCGCGGCGCCGGCCTCAATAAATAAATTTTTTAAAAAATAAATAAAATGTGAGAAAATGCAACAGAAATAACAAAGACTTAGAAAAAAAGAGTGGGGAAAAAAAAAGTTCTTCAATTACCTCAATTTTAGCCGGCGCCGCGGCTCACTAGGCTAATCCTCCGCCTTGCGGCGCCGGCACACCAGGTTCTAGTCCCGGTTGGGGCGCCGGATTCTGTCCCGGTTGCCCCTCTTCCAGGCCAGCTCTCTGCTGTGGCCAGGGAGTGCAGTGGAGGATGGCCCAAGTGCTTGGGTCCTGCACCCGCATGGGAGACCAGGAGAAGTACCTGGCTCAATTTTGTTACTTTAGCTCATACTAATAGAAATGTAATAAATAGTTGAATTGTGCCTATCATATTTGTCAGAAAAAAAATTAAAAAAAATAAAAAGCCTAGCAATAGATTTGAAAATGATACCATATTCAAATAGAATGGTTTGTGAAATAAAGTTAAATTCTAAGTTAAGGAATTTTAAATAGCTTTTTCCCAACTATTGTATTGTGATATACATAATCCAAAACTATCTTTCTGGGTTTGAGAAAATATATATTTCCAGTTTAGAAAAGGATATGAAACAGAAGTATTTTTAGATACTCTGTCTTAAGCCATACAGTTGAAAATGTTTGTCAGTATTATTTTACTACTATTCAATCTTTCTACCTTTGCAACTGAAATTCCATAGTCCTGGAGTGGTCTAACAGCTTCATGTAGCCCTTCAAGAAATACAGATGTACTTGGAGAATCTAAAACAAAAACCATTTTATGAATATTACTTTCTCCTTAAAAGATCAACTTTTAAAAATTAAAATCAAAATATGCCAACACAGAATATATTCATTTGTCCAACCAGCATGCAATAACAAGTAACTAAACATATCTAGTTACATATTTTCCCACCTTGTTCTCCTACTGCCTTTTTATTATTCTTAGGTTTTTAGTTAGGAATAATAATGGTATATTTTAGCTTTGTAAATAGGCTTTAAAACTACCTAAACAAGAATATAATAAATAAATGTTTTATTTAAACTTGACATTGGGGGCTGGTGCTGTGGCTTAGCCGGTAAAGCCACCGCCTGCAGCGCTAGCATCCCATATGGATGCCAGTTCGAGTCCACTTCTGATCCAGCTCTCCGCTACGGCCTGGGAAAGCAGCAGCAGATGGTCCAAGGGCTTGGTCCCCTGCACTGCATGAGAGAGCTGGAGGAAGCTCCTGCAGCTCTGGCTGTTGTGGCCATTTGGGGAGTGAACAAGCGGGTGGAAGATCTCTGACTCTGTTTCCCTGTAACTCTGCTTTTCAAATAAATAAATCTTTAAAAAAATAAATAAACCTGACACCTGGCATTATTCTTCCAACTTTAGAACACACGTGTTCACATGACACAAAACTTTAAAGATTTTAAAACACCATTTTAAAAATCACATTTATACTAAAGGAGTCAAAAGAAATGTGGATTCTCTTACTAAACCCAAGAATAGTACTTTTAAGGCATAAAGATTTAATCAAGATTATTACAATGACTAGTTAAGGTCACTAGTTTTTATTTGTCAATTTAGTGTAATTAATGACACAGCTAAAACCGAGCATTAAACTAATGCACTGTTAACACTACATTTCAAGTCATAAAAAACTAAAAATATTTATCTGCTACAAGAATGAGAAAATATACTTCCAGAATTGACCAGATGAAATCCAGATATTATAAAAACAGTAAATTCTCGTCTAGCAATTACTACGAACTAAGTGCATGAATAAATGCAATTAGTCCTCACAACAAACTTATAAAAAGCAAGTAGTATTTCTTCATAAGAGATGACAAAAAACAGGGAAACTAAGTGGACTGACCAAGGCCATGCCACAGGCCAAATGGCAGAGTCCAGATTCATACCAAGGGACTCCTATTACGGCAATAGCTTGAAAGCACATATCATTAAACCTGACGGCAAGTTCCCACTGGGCACAGCTGATTACAGAGGTAATAAAAAGCTTCATGAGAATTGTATGCGAATTTTAAAGATACTCACCAGCTTGACAAAAATAAGCTAAAGAGGCTTTTCCTGGCTGCAACGTACTGAAATACTCATGAGGACTCAGTTCCGGTAGAGAATTTGCTGCTGACTTGTAAAAAATGCACATCGTGACAAAAGAGATCCCAACTCTAAACACACGGAAGCTGGAACACATCATCGGCTGTGTTGTACTTGAGCAGGTTTTGTCCCTGTCGGTCACTGCTGTCTTCTGTTGCCTGGGACAACACCTGGCAAGAAGGTATTCCTCACACTCTTGTTGAATGAATTTGCTAGCTGAATGAATGAAGTAAAATCCAAAGAGAAAAAGTGAAGTCATTACTCATTATCTAATGTTGCTAGTATTTTACTAATAATATATAATGACATTGATTTGCCAATACTATTGATTTTTGATGCTTGCAAAAGGTATCAAAGTTATCTGGAAAATACTTAAGTAACTTCACTCTCAAATACTTACTGGAGCGTGTTAAACTGTTACTTTCAGAGATTCCAAAGTTCAGTCTCAAATATTATCCAATCCACCTTTAAAATTGAATATTACATCCGTATGCACAGTTGACATACAATAAATACTCAAATACTTACCTAATATCATTAACATGGGACTGAGACATACAAAATACAGGACTACTACACTTACTACCTCTTAGATTTAAGCCCACTGGAATTTATTAAAACTATGTAAGAATGGGGCCAGTGTAGTGGTGCAGCAGGTTAAAGCCCCGGCTTTCGGCGCTGGCATCCTATATGGGCGCCAGTTCGAGTCCTGGTTGCTCCACTTCCAATTAAGCTCCCTGCTGATGCACCTGCAAAAGCAGCAGAAATGGTTTAAGTCTTTGGGCCCCTGTACCCACATGGGAGACCCAGAGTAGACTCCTGGGTCCTGGCTTAGGATCAGCTTAGCTCCGGGCATTGTGGCCATTTGGGGAGTGAACCAGTGAATGGAAGACCTTTCTCTCTCTGTCTCTACCTCTAACTTTGTCTTTCAAATAACTAAATAAAATAAATCTTTTTTAAAACTATGAGAATAACCCTTCAAAATACACATTTTTAATACCAAAGACTTAGATTTCTGTAAGTTGCTTAGAAATTCAAGTAACGGGGCTGGTGCTGTGGCGCAGTGAGTTAATGCCATGGCCTGAAGCACCGGCATCCCATATGGGTGCCAGTTCAAGACCCGGCTGCTCCACTGCCAATCCAGCACTCTGCTATGGCCTGGGAGAGCATTAGAAGATGGTCCAAGTCCTTGGGCCCCTGCACCCACGTGAGAGACCTGGAAGAAGCTCCTGGCTCCTGGCTTCGAATCGGCACAGCTCTGGCCGTGGTGGCCAACTGGGGAGTGAACCATCAGATGGAAGACCTCTCTTTCTGTGTCTCCTCTCTGTGTATCTCTGACTTTCAAATAAATAAATAAATCTTAAAAAAAAAAAAAAAGAAATTCAAGTATCTTTCATTTGAGAGGCAGAAAACAGCCATAAACAGAGAGCTGTCCCATCTCCTAGTCCACTCCCCAAATGCCCAAAATGGCCAGGACTGGGCCAAACTAAAGTTAAGAGGCAGGAACTCAATTTAGATCTTCCACATAGGTAGCAGGGACCCACCCCTTGATAAATCGTCGCTGTATTCTAAGGTCAGTATTAGCAGGACGCTGCAATCAGGAGCAACAGAGTGGACTCAAACCCAGGCATGGTGATATGGGTCCATGGGCCTCTTACCAAACACCTGCCCCGTATCTTCTGCTGTTCTAAATATCCTCATCTTCTCCCCTGGTGTACTTACTTCCATGCTATCCTCTGCATCTGCTGTCAATCCTCATTGTCTTCTATTGTTCTATTTCCAAGTTTTCCTTGAACAACTTCAGAAAGTTTATCCACTGATGAGCTGTATTACCTAAGTTTAAAAGAGAATGGTGGCCAGCGCCGTGGCTCACTAGGCTAATCCTCCACCTTGCGGCGCCGGCACACCGGGTTCTAGTCCCGGTCGGGGAGCCGGATTCTGTCCCGGTTGCCCCTCTTCCAGGCCAGCTCTCTGCTGTGGCCAGGGAGTGCAGTGGAGGATGGCCCAAGTGCTTGGGCCCTGCACCCCATGGGAGACCAGGAGAAGCACCTGGCTCCTGCCATTGATCAGCACGGTGCGCTGGCCGCAGCACACCAGCCGCAGCGGCCATTGGAGGGTGAACCAACGGCAAAAGGAAGACCTTTCTCTCTGTCTCTCTCTCTCACTGTCCACTCTGCCTGTCAAAAAATAAAAAATAAAAAAGACTGGTTGGGGGGGGGGGCGGCACTGTGGCGCAGCGGGTTAATGCCCTGGGCTGAAGTGCCGGCAACCCACATGGGTGCCAGTTCAGGTCCCCGCTGCTCCACTTCCTATCCAGCTCTTGCTGTAGCCTGGGAAAGCAGTAGAAGATGGTCCAAGTCCTTGGGCCCCCTGCACCTGCATGGGAGACCCGGAGGAGGCTCTTGACTTCCGGATTCAGATCAACACAGCTCCGGCTGTTGCGGCCATCTAGAGAGTAAACCAACAGAGACCTCTCTCTCCTCTTTTTCTCTCTCCTTCCTTCCCTCCCTCCCTCCCTCCCTTTCACTCTCTCTGCCTCTGCTCTATCTCTGCCTTTCAAATAAATAAATAAATCTTAAAAAAAGAATGCTTTAGAAATATTAGTATAATACTTATATTAAAATGTCATATACTTCTAGCAGGCAAAGATATACCCATGTACAGACAGGAATTTTTTTAATTTAATTTCAAATGCAAGATCACCACTTCAAAATAGGTGGCAGAAAAAAAATAACAAAAAGGTATTTGTAAATAATCATAAGACAGAATTCTTCAGTAAAGTATGAAATAAAAAAAAGAAAGCTTTATGGAAAAACCACTGCCATCCACAATCATACATAAGCACATACTCTCTCTCCTAAATGAGCAACTGTTTTTTTAAAGATTTATTTATTTTTTATTTGAAAGACAGAGTTACAGAAAGGCAGAGGCAGAGAGAACTTCCATCCACTGGTTTGTTCCCCCAATGGCCGCAACAGCCGGAGTTGAGCCAATCCAAAGCCAGGAGCCAGGAGTTTCTTCAGTTCTCCCACATGGGTGTCGGGGTTCAAGCACTTGGGCCTTCTGCTGCTGCTTTCTCAGGCCATAGCATAGAGCTGGATCAGAAGTGAAGCAGCCGGGACTCGAACCCGCACCCATATAGGATGCCAGCACTGCAGGAAGAGGCTTTACCCACAACGCCACAGCGCTGGCCCCAACTATTTCTTTAAAAGGAGCTGTTTGTTGATTACTTACTAATAATTCTGTTCATTAGAGCTCATTTATATCGTGAACAAATTCACCATCAATTTTCAACAGTGAGTCAAGAATTCAAAACCACAGGTAAAATGAAGAGGGAGAACTAGGAGAGAGATATATAAATGTAATTTAATGATATAATTAATGGGCATCCATGCCATGAAAATTGATTATACATTATAGCCATTTTTAAACCAGCCTACTTCAAAGCCGCTTTTTATTAATGAGGATGTTTTAAAATAGGTCATCCACTGTTTTCCTTACATTCTGGAGGGAAATGCATGCATTCTATAGGATAAAAGAATAATTATACAACATACATTAGTACACGAAATAGCTATAACCCAGTTAAACCATAAAACATTAAGCAAAAGCACAAATGGAAGATTCAAGTATAAAATATCATTTTTCCTGGCCTTGAGGTTACAATGCTATTTTTTTTAACCCTAAGTCAGACATTAAGTTTAGCTCATTCTTCTTTTCCCCCAGAACATATTTTGAAGCACCTAAAGGTCTAACCATACATCCAGTTTTTGGATACCTATGTGAAAGTACTGTGCACCTGGGCCATTGGAGACATTGGGAATTACTGCTACTTATTTTTAGGGACAAGAACTCTATTAATCTCTGTAGCTTTGTTCCATCTCTGATAGTATTTGATTATTTTAAAAAATACTTAAAGAATACAATATAGGTCATCTAGAAACAGAGTTTACAGCATCACAATAACTTAAACATTGAGAGGATGAGGAGACAGGGTTAGGGAGCTTGCAGTTGAGGTGGGAAAAGGGATGAAAGATAACTAAATACTCAACTTTCACAGACCAAAACCCAAGATTTTTTGGAAATAAGAAGGTCAATGCCGAAACAATGAACAAGTGGAAGTAAATTTTCCTGTTACGGAAAAAGCCACTGTGGGGTTGGAGGGAAGAGACTTTTGAAATCTTCAGAACCATTTGCCTAAATAGGGTATATTTTCCCTTCGATTCGGGAAGTTATTATACCCTCCACCTCCTCTCCGTGGCCATCAAGCAGCTTACTGTGACCAATAAAATGTGGGCAAAGCAGCTTATTCTTGTTCAGTCAAAGGCTTTAACAGCTACTATGTGATAACACCAGACTTTATTTTCTTGTTACAGTCACCAGAAATGCCTAACCGGTGGCTAGTGTGCCAACGTGGGCACAACAGAGAGAACCCCCAGCTGATGTGCAATAAGCATGTGATGTAAGAAAGAAGTCGTGTTTCCAGCCACTGAGATTTGAGGGGCACTGGCACACAAACTAGAGGGGAGACTGCTGCCTTCCTAAAAACTCCAAATCCTGGCTCAGAGGCCAAGTGGCAAGGACAGTGTTCTCGGCTTACTCAAGCCGACATTTATCAGAGACTGGAGCTCAGCCAGTGATCCACAGGAAGGAGCGACAAAACGTTTGATAAAACTGTCACTTTAATAACTTGGGGATGACAGGTAACTGATGAATTTATAATGAACCTGTACTGAGTGCATGTGGCTGATGAACTTACTTGTAGGCTTCTTAAGAGAAAAAGCTAGAGGACAGAAGATTAGCACTGGTTGCTGTTGGTTGTGCTTAACAAGGTATTAAGTGAAAGATACTCAAGGGGTCAAGGGGCTAGCATTGTGGCGCAGCAGGTTAAGCCACTGCTTGCAACGCTGGCATCCCAGCCTTGGCCGTTATGGCTATTTGGGGAATGAACCAGCAAATGGAAGACCTCTTTCTCCCTCTCCCTCCTCCTCCCCCTCCCCTTCTCTCTCATGCTCTCTCAACTAAATAAGCACATCTTAAAAAAAAGAAAGAAAGAAAGAAAGAAAGAAAGAAAGAAAGAAAAGAAAAGAAAAGAAAAGAAAAGAAAAGAAAAGAAAAGAAAAGAAAAGAAAAGAAAAGAAAAGAAAAGAAAAGAAAAGAAAAGAAAAGAAAGAGAACTACAGAACTCAGAGAAGAGTCGTCTTCCAAGAGACCAACTGTACAAAAGGTCAAACAATCCTAAACCCTGCCCCAACCTTCTTTGGTCATGAAGCTGACTTAACTTCTAACTTCCCAGCCTCTGAAAGAAGTCATCTTCCCCAAAGCCAATGTCAGATGTGGTCTGGGATAATAAAAAGGAAGGAGCCGTCACTAGTCAAGGACCACAGAGAATGATGCCCCTGGGCAAGTGCAGATGAGAACGAGTTGTTTCTGATCTGCAACAATGAGCTAAATACAGAAATTGAGTAGAAATGCTTAGAAGTGTTTACAGCAATCTCATGCTGTAATTCTTTGTCCGTTAAATCTATTTTAAAATTGGACTTGTAATTCAATATTTTTTATTTCACTTTTTGTATGATTTCTTTTTATTTTGTGTTATGGTTCCGTAAGATTTGGCTCCCCAAACTCACAGATGTTTAAACCCTAAGGTTTTATGTTAACAGTTAATGGATTGTTAGCTTGAAGGTTTAGGGTAAAGCCTGGATCCAATTATAGCGCCTGAAGGTGGGGTCTCGGGGAAGGGATTGGATGGGGTTAGGCTGCTAGGGTAGGGCCCCGTGATCAAATCATGATGGCCTCATAATGGAAGGCGAATGAAGAGTGTGTTCCCTGTCACTCTCTGCTTCCTGGCTTGCTTGGGGTCATCCCCCCACTACCTCTAGCTTCACCAGATGCCTGAGACAATGGGGAACCCATTCCTGAGCCTCCCTCCTTCCTAAGAACCTAAGGAGCATCTGAGAACCTGAAAACCTAAGCAGCACCTCTTGGGTATTTTAAAGTAATATTACCAAATGTTCAAATTAGATTTTTTTTTTTAGAAATTGGCCTGAGAAAATCCAAGGTAACCTGTGCACCTGGATGGTGGAGGGATGAAAGGACGATCACATGACAAGCCAGAAAGTAGAAATGGAGAACACCTCCTCATCCACCCTCTAAGTGATCGCTCCTTAAGAAGTCATCATGATTCAATGGATCATGGAGCTCTGCCCTGGAAACCTAATCCAACCCAATCACCCCCATGGCCCCATCTCCAACCTTTCCCAGGCAGATTTCATGTGCAGACTGCTATAGCGTGAAGTCTGGTATCTGTAAAGATCCTGGACATTGAACTCACCACAGTGAGTAGCTGGGATGTTAGATCATCTCCACTGGGTAGTCATGGAAGGGCAGCATTGTGGACAGGAAGGGTAGACTGCTTATGGTAAGACTGGATTTCCCATCTTCCTTGAGTTAGGAATGGCCAACACTCACTTTGGCCAATAAAATGTGCAAAGTGACACAAGTAACTTCTGGATGCGTTTATGAGTCACCATACATGCACTCTAAATCATGACACAAGTTCCTCTGCTATGATGACCGATAACATTCAAAATGAGGACTTCTCTGATCATCTAAGTCCCAGAAAGAGAGTAACAGGGCGCAAAACTTCCAGATGACTCAGTGTGAACATAAAATAAACTTTTGTTCTAAGTTCATAAAGTTGGAGGTAATCCCAGTGTAACTCAGCCTAGCCGTACAGATACGTCTGCTCTTAGTAACAGGTAGGAGGAGAATGACATGAACATACAATACATATCCCAGATGTTAAAGCAGGATATTTCCAAGAATTCACAGAAAATTGACCCAATTCCTTTCATTGTAGGAAGACCGTAAAATGGAAGATGACTCTAAGATGCAACTGACTGTATATCACAGTATACATCAATACCGAAAGGAGGCAGAAGCCATAGGCAAGTGTTTTTGTTTGTTTGTTTGTTTGTTTTTTTTTTTTTTTTTTTTTTTTTTTTTTTTTGACAGTGAGAGAGAGACGGAGAGAAAGGTCTTTCTTCTGTTGGTTCACCCCCCAAATGGCTGCTACGGCCGGCGCTTTGCGCCAATTGGAAGCCAGGAGCCAGGTGCTTCCTCCTGGTCTCCCATGCGGGTGCAGGGCCCAAGCACTTGGGCCATCCTCCACTGCCCTCTCGGGCCACAGCAGAGAGCTGGACTGGAAGAGGAGCAACCGGGACAGAACCAGCGCCCCAACCGGGACTAGAACCCGGGGTGAGCCAAGTGAGCCACGACACCGGCCTGCAAGTGTTTGCATAGCATGTTTGCCGATACAACACACACATGCCTCCCAACTAGGTACAGACTTACTGCTTCCTCCTGGAAGAGTCCTCAAGTCCTCACTATGATGTACTGACAACACCAAACATAGTTAGCATGTAAGCTGTAACTTTGTCTCATCACTAAACAAGTACACGCACACAGGCCATTTAAATGATGGAGCCAACACATGTAACTAAGGACAAACGCCAGCATAAGGTACAAGCACAGTAAGATCAAGTCAGTGAGGCTACAGTACAGAAAGGGCTAAGGCTTGCAAATAAAATGCTAAAGGCAACAAAAGTGGTTTTTGTTCAGCACTAGAATATTAAAGCCTCCAGGGACCGGTGTTGTGGCATAGCAGGTTAAGCCTCCACCTGCAATGCCAGCACCCCATATGGGCGCCTGGGTTCAAAACCCAGCTGCTCCACTTCCAACCCAGCTCCTTGCTAACACACCTGGGAAAGCAGCGGAAGAACCCAAGTGGGAGACCCAGAAGAAGCTGCAGGCTCCTGGCCATCTGGGGAGGGAACCAGTGGGTAGAAGATCTCTGAGTCTCTCCTCTTTGTAACTCTTTCAGATAAGGATTCATTCATTTATTTTTTAAATTTATTAAAGCAAAAACAGAAGGAAAGCCCCCAGACAGCATCAAGGAGGCAGTATTTCCAGAGAAAAATGCTAACGGGTCTTCCTGGGATTCAGAAGACAGGTGCTTTGTCTTTATGTGCTCCCAGGGTAGGGGAAACAGCTGGTGGTCCTCTCTAGCTAAACTAATCCCATCTGGGGACTGGGTCTGTACAAAGAAATACGCAGTTCTACTTTCAAATGTCTGCCCCCTCTGACCAACAAGATCAACTCTTGTGCCCTGGGACACATTTAAATCTTAGAGGACCTGCCAGCAAGTGTTTTTAGATCGCTTTCTCCTTTATAGGCCTAAATTTCCCCTGTGATTAAACATAAAATTAATGGCTTGTCCTCTCTGGAAAAAAGAAATTGACAACTTCAACTATTAAATAAATTTTATCAACATCTGTGGGCACAGTTCTCTGGGGGGAAAAACGCATTTCACATTTTCCAACAAATGGGGCATAGAATGTTTACAACGTTCCTGCAAGAACATTTTGCCAAAAATTAGCTTACGTACAGTTTCATGTTGCTACTGCTGACAGACGGCTCACCGAGCCAGCCTCAGATAAAACGTTGAGGGGATCCCCATGGCTTATCAGATGAGCCCCAAAGGATGCAATCAAAGGAGCCAAACACCTCTCTACTTCAGAGCCCCCCTCCAAGTGGCGAGAAGAAAATGCTCTCTCTGCACCCCCATACTCAACTCCAAAATGGAAGCAAGGAGGCCATCGAGCTTTGCAAAGGGCAAAGCTGAACAACCAAAGTCCTGAAATCAGTATGAACCCTACCCGGCCGCTGCTTACCCTCACCATGAGCAGGGAAGGTGCGAGAAAGCGAAAAACCCTTCAGGAGAAAACCACCCTCCCAACCTGACACTTGCACCTCACTGATTGCGGAATTCACACAAACAGGCTGTGCCCGACAACAGGTGGTGGCCCTGACTTTGACAAGTGTCTAAAATCACTTGATTCTGATTTTATAATTAAATGTTTAAGCACATAACTGCAATTACCTCACTGCAGTCATGAGCACGCTGTCCCCCTGCTGGAAGAGAACTGTGTGCTGCTCCAACCGCACTCTTTAAGAATCCGTAAGGTGGATAAGGATTCCAATCAACAGCTCTTTCTCCAGAGGAAGACTGTGGCACGGGGTCTGTAGTACCCTAATGTGCAATGCACTGCTCAGCCTGCGCAGCCAAACATGTCAGTTGAGGGATCTCCAAGTTTGAAAGCCAGACCTCAGATGGCATACCTGTGTGCCTAGGTGCACACCTAAAGAGAGACTCAGCTGCTCAGGGGAGGGGGAAATACTTTTCTGGGGCAAAGAACTGCTCAGGACTGTCTTCATTGCGCAAGTGGACAGCAGTGTCTTTCATCCTAAGGAGAACACTTCCTCTTAATCTTGCACTACGGCGCTCATTTTATTTCCAAATGCAGAAAAGGCCAACGATGCTCTTTGCTAGGTCAATCCACGTTGGAAGACCCACGTAGTCCTCGCTCATTTACAGCGCTGCCTTACTGTAGCATCTACTTTGTGTCACTCCCAGCCCCAGGAACCGCGCCACCACGTACCATGAACGGGACCAGACTTCGATACCTGCGGAGTGGGAGCTCAGACCATCAGCTCGCCCTGCCAGCATCCGAGATTTTCCCAGGATTTACTCCCAGAGCATCTTCCCAAACTCTCCAAGAACCACCTTTCGCCTGCTCGTGTGCCTTCAAATCCAAGTGATCCTGACACCACTCTTTCTCTTAAGGGGCCCTTTTCGTGGGAAGGGTCCTTTGCTTAGAGTGTGGGTCCCTTCCCCCTGCCCCCTCGGTGGCTTCTTGCCACTTCCCCCCAGAAAGGTCTTAGCGTTGCCTCGCGTTCTTGCAGCGAAAAGGCCATGCCCCCCTAAAGAAGGGCCCAGGCGAGGCCCGGTCCGTCGGCACCCACAGCTCGGCGGCGCGGCGCTGGCCCGAGGAAAGCCGCATCCCTGAGGGCTGACACCACAGCCCTAAGCCTGGAGGACCCACGCTGTCACGCACCTGCCGAGACCTGCGTGCAAGGCACGCGGGCGGGGACGCGCGGGCCACAGTTCCCACCAGCACGCCACGGAGAAGCAGGAGGCGGGGCGAGGCCGGCCGTCCAGGCCACCGGCAACCGAGTCTCCTACCTGGGACCGCGCAGCGCCGCCGCCTTCCCCGCCCGTGGCCACCACCCGCTCGGACTCGTCGGCCTCCAGGGGGCGGGGCGGCGGGGACAGAAGCTCCTCCTTCTCCTCGTGCTCCCTACGTGAAGGGTTCCCCAGCCAATAGGAAGCGCGAGGGGCGGGGAGCGCGCCTCCCCAGGTGACAGCCGACCACCGAGTCCTCCCGCCCGCGCCAGTGGGCCTTGCGCTTGCTGAGCCAATCAATAGCGCGGCTGGGCAGTGAAGGGGAGGGAGAAAACGGGGAGCGAGAACGCCCAATCAGATCTCCCGACCCTCGAGCGACGGGTCCCGCAGCCCGTGGCCTTCCGAGCGCGGCGCCCAGGGGGCGTGCCCGCCTGGGCCAATCGGCGTGAGCCCACGGTGCGGAGCGAGCGCCTCAAATGCTCGGGTTTCTCAGCTGATTGTCTCCAGCCGAGAGTTGTTTTTTGCAGCTACGGAGCCGAGCCGCAGCAGGAGGAGCCGAGACCCCCGGGGAGGGGGTGGGGGGTGCGGAGGCGAGGAGGCGGTGTCAGGGGGCAGCCGCGGCTGCTCTGCGCGGGGCTCCGGGTCCTGTCACGGCGCTTCCTGGGGTCGCAGGCTGGGGTGGGTGGGGGGTAACGGGGCAATCCTTGGCTCCCTCGACGACGGCGGCTCCGAGTCCGGCCCCTTCCTTCCCGCGCTCCCTCGCCCGCCTCGCGGCCCCCTCATGAGGGTGTCCGTGCCGGGCCCGGCGGCCCCCGCCGCCCCCGCGAGCGCCCGCGAGCCCTCGACGCCCGGCGCGGGCGGCGGCGGCGGCGGCGGCGCCGTCGAGGCCGCCTCAGGCGCCGCGGTGCCGGGCTCGGTGCAGTTGGCGCTGAGCGTCCTGCACGCCCTGCTCTACGCCGCGCTCTTCGCCTTTGCCTACCTGCAGCTGTGGCGCCTGCTCCTGTACCGCGAGCGGCGGCTGAGTTACCAGAGCCTCTGCCTCTTCCTCTGCCTGCTCTGGGCAGCGCTCAGGACCACCCTGTTCTCCGCCGCCTTCTCGCTCAGCGGCTCCCTGCCCCTGCTCCGGCCGCCCGCTCACCTGCACTTCTTCCCCCACTGGCTGCTCTACTGCTTCCCCTCCTGTCTCCAGTTCTCCACGCTCTGTCTGCTCAACCTCTACCTGGCGGAGGTAAGGCGGGAGGACGGCGCGCCGGGGGCCCCCCGAGTCCCGCCGAGGACCCCCGTCGGCTGCGGGGTGAGGGGGTGGGGGGGCGAGGCGGGGCGAAGCGGACTCGCAGCCGGCCTGGGGAAACTGAGGCCCGCCGAGAGGGAGCGCCGGTGTTGTTGTTTTTTTTTTTTTTAGCCCCCCGAACTTGACCGTGGTAGACTCGGTTTCGCAGGGGGCTGGGGGACGGCGGGCGTGTGCGTGTGTGTGTGTGTGTGTGCGTGTGTGTCTGTGTCAACTCACAAAAAGCAAGCCTCAGCCCTTCGTTTGGGGGCCCGGCCCCCCGAAGGGGAGGCGTTGATGGCCCCGGGAAAGTGGCATCGCAAGAAGTGGCAGCCCCGGGAGCTCGGCGGACGCCGGAGCGGGCTGAGGGAGGCTGGATGCTGAGGCAGCCGCGGCTCTGCCGGAGCTGGCCGGCCGCCAGCCATTACGTCACCAGGCAGAGCTGTGCCTCTGCTATTGTTGCTGCGTTTCTTTTATTAGAAGCTTCTATTCCCTCCTGCGGCTCCTTTCCTGTGGCTCCCGAAGCCTCGCACCGAGGCCGTTCGATAGTTGCCGGGCGGGGTTCAGCATCAGGATCCACAGCCGGGGCTCGGTGCAGGGACCTCGGGAAAGCCCCTCATGTTGGCCCCGGTTGCTTCGTGCTGTGGTGACGGGTCCCAGCTCCCGGAGCCTAGGCTTCTCTTTCTTTCTTTCTTTCTTGGAGCTAATTAAGAGAGAAAGTACTTGCTTATCCTGTGCCTATTGCAGAAACAAACGTCCAAACTGTGCCGTAACTTGCTTAATAGCTGGAATCTAATCACACCCCCTTTCTCTTCGATGGGGAATCGCTGGTTGGATTGCATTGTTCTGCAGCGCTTAGGTATTTGACCCATTTCAAACAGGTTTGGGATTGCAAGGTTGTCAATCATGTGTATCAGGCTAGTGGTATTTGGAGAAATGCCCTCCAAAAAGTCCCTCTTTCCCTGAAAAGAAAAGCTTGAGAAGCGGAGGAAACAAGGTGACATCATATGCTTAATACTGACTAATATAGAACAATATTGGTCCATGCAGCTAATCCTCTCAAAGGCTTTTGGAGGTGATGAGAATTAACACAGTTCCAAGCAAAAGTAGAAAAATACTTGAGGTATAGTGTTTCTGTTTCTTATGCAAACCACTTATTTGCTGCCTTCATAAACAGGAAATAGAATGAGGGATTTTCTATTCAAACAGCTACATCCTCAAGAAAACTAATATAAGTTTAATCCTTTTCCTTCTCCATCCTTTAGAAACTCAAGCAATATAGTGACAAAAAACCTTGAGAGTAAATAAAAAGCATGGGTACTCTGAAATCAAATAATCATGCCATAGTTACGTCATTTACTGAGGTAGTTGTCTTTTAGTTGTATAAGGGCTTATAATACTTCTTTGTACTGAAACTATAAAAAAAAAAAGTGTTATTCCTACCACCATTCCTCGTGTTAGTGACTTTTCATCTTGAAGCTTTGCTGTAGCTTTAGATATAGTTAATTTACTTAAAAGTGACTACTAGCATCGCTTATTCCATGAACGTCACGTGGCTTGGTTTTCCCCTATTCGTTAATGACTTTAAAACAAATTATCTTAATCATTAAGTGTTAAATATTTGATGGACAGCCCATAAAGTAGGTAAACACTCTTTACTTATGGTGTAACATACCATCAAAGGACTAGGTAGATGAAATTTTACATACATACACACCCATGTTACCACCACCCAGATTACGATACAAAGCATTTCTAGTGTTCCAGGAGGTTCTTCTGAATCCTCTCCAAGTCAGTACCTCATAACTGAAGGTGAATGCAGAGTGCTTAAATACTATCACAGTAGGGGGGAAAAGCTATATTTAAACTCAAAATTCTAAAAAATAGGCTTCTACAGCATAAAGCATACAGTGTCTAGATTAGGTTTCCAGACTTTGATTGCTAATATTCCAGATTAGTAAGGAAATTTTTTAACCTATAATTCCTACTATTGAATGACTCTGTTGAGTGTGTGATGTGCTTTTTAAAAAAGTAATGAAACTGTTCTAGAAAATACAATTTGGAAAGAAGATGGGCTGAAACTTTTATCTTTTATTGTCTGCTAACAATGATGTGGGTTGTTCTTTATAATCTTCCAATTTTAGAACATAATTGTCATTAAATGAAAATTTTTGAACTGTTTGGGAAATTTGTTTACAAAACAGGTGTATTAACCAGAAATCACTTCCCTGTTCATTAGAGAACATCCACAAGAATCTATTTAAGAGTACTTGACTTCAAATTTTATCAGTTCTGGATAACTGGAAGTATACTTCTCAACGATTACTGTTTTTCTAAGTGAGTTTTTCACATTATAGCAGAAAAGAAGGGAAAGTCTGACTAACAAAATTATTTTTTTAGCCAAAAGCCCTTGTATTTGTTTTTATATTTGGGCTTCTTGATTACCAAATCATTCTCCCTTCACTATTGTCGCAAATACCAATTCAGTTTTACTTTTGGCTTTTATAAAATATTTGTTGCATCTATTTATTTCTCACTAATTAAAAACATTCTGATGTTAAGGATTCATTATAAAGAACAATGAATCAATATATAAAGCTGGTAAAATAAGTATTAATACTTTGCACACATTTTGGTCAGTCTTCTAAAACTTCTTGCAAAGTTAAGAATTTCCTAAAGCACTTTTTCTTTTTGATGGCTACAGTTGCATAGAATTAAGAGGAAGTAGCCCTTTCTGAAACAGATTGGCTTTTTTTTTTTTAAAGATTTATTTATTTAAATGTCAAAAAAAGAAGGGGAGACAGAAGAGAAATCTTCTAACCCCTGGTTCATTCACTCCCCAGATAGTTGCAACACCCAGGGCTGGGTCAGGCTGAAACCAGGAGCTTCTTCTGGGTCTAGACCCATATGGGTGGCAGGGACCAAAGTACTTGGGCCATCTTCTGCTTTTCCCAGGCCATTAGCAGGAAGCTGGATGGGAAGTGGAACAGCCGGGACACGAACCAAGGCCCATAGAGGATGCTGGCATCCCAGGCAGTGACTTTAACGTGCTGTTCCACAATGCTGGCCCCACAGTTGGGCTCTTCAACCTGTCATATTTAATCTCCTGGAAGCAGATAACTGGGGAGAAAAACATACACTAATATAAAACCCCCGCTGAGCTTATACTGGATCAGGACCAGCAGAAGCATGAACTGTACCTGAGAGAGGTTCACATTTCTATACTTAAACAGAAGACTCATCTTTAAAACAGATTTAATGATAAAAATGATGCTATCTACCATTAGAGCATACAAAAGGATTCACAGTTGATAGTTGACACTGTACTTATCTTAGGAGTATTATGATATATGCCAAAATCAAAGTTCATCTTTGAGGTCCATATTTGTATCTTTCTTGTATTTTTGTAGTATCAATCTCAGTTGCTTAATCACAATAAAGTATAGTAAGTTGATCACAATGCTAAAACCAGGAAATTAAATTTAAAATCTGAGCTCTTAAATTCATGGATGCTATTATTATATTTGCTGATGGATATATTCTTCCAAATAGTGATGGTGTTACAAATAATGTACAACTGAGTATACAGGTACATTGGTTTTGTTACATTCTGATTTCCCACAAAGGTATTTCCAATAGAAAGCTTTGGATTAAAAACTTAGTTGATCATAGTTTTATCTCATAGCAGCTGGAGTAATGTTCAGTATGTTACTGAATCAAAATCTGAAAAGGCCCAAATCTTGAAAATATTTAGTCATGTAATACGAGGTTAACTGTTTTGATGAACACTTGAGGTAAATTACTTGCATACTGTCTGGAATCTTTATTTTCTGTCTAAAGGATTTCACATTATAAATGCTAACATTGTCTTAGATTTTATTAGTCTAGTCACAAAGTTAATTTTGGTTACAGCTGGTCTTTGGCTTAACAAGTATTTTATTCAGTTGAGAGACAAAGCTCCCATCCACTGGCCCACTTCCTAAATGCCTAAAGTGGCACCTTACTGGAGTAGGAGCTGAGGAACGGAATCCGATTCAGCCATTTGGGTGACAGGAACCCAATTACTTGGACCATCACCACTGCTTTCCAGTGTCTGTTAGGAGGAAGCTGAGTCAGGAGCAGAGCTGGCTTTTAAACCCTGGTGCCCCACTGTGGGAGACAAGCATGATAACCAGTGTCTAACTACTAAACCAAATAAATGCCCAACCTGACAAACATTTTCATACCATACCAAATGGCCCATCACCATCAGTGTTCTACTAATTTGTTTTCAACAAATTGTACTAAATAGAAAAGTCTGCAAAACATGAGTCAGTTACTATTTACTAGAAATAGTGGTATAGTTCCATGTTTGACTTTTAACTGTGATTATAAGCTATTTTGTGTGCATCTGTGAGGCCAGAGTTTGACACATATCTGTGGCAGAGGAAATGATTGTACTGCCTTAAATTTTATGGATAATATTTTCAAAGCACTTTGTAGTGTGGATCTTCACAACCTCAATGAAATTGGTAAAAAAAAGTTATTAAGTGCCATATATAGCTACTACATCTCATGTACAAGACTAGTATAGCCCAGTTGCCATAAGGTCTCATCAAGTAACGTCTTTTTAAAAAGATTTTATTGATTTTAAAGACAGAGTTACGGAGAGAGGAAGAGCCAGAGAGAGAGAGAGAGAGAGAGAGAGAGATGTTTTCCATGTGCTGGTTCACTCACCAATTGGCCACAAGGGCCAGAGCTGCGCCAATCCGAAGCCAGGAGCTTCTTCCGGGTCTGCCACGTGGGTCAGGGTCCCAAGGACTTGGGCCATCTTCTACTGCTTTCCCAGGCCATAGCAGAGAGCTGGATTGGAAGTGTAGCAGCCAGGACTTGAACTGGTGCCCATATGGGATGCCGGCGCTGCCGGCCAGGGCTTTAACCCACTGTGCCACAGCACCAGCCCCCAAGTGATGTCTTTCTACAACACAGACTTCCTTGGATTATCACTAATTATTCAGTGCTTGTCTGACTTGCTTTGCTATTTCACACAGTTTCAAATCTTTGCTGCTTTTCCCCCCTCATCCTCAGCAGATGACCCTCACTTCTAGGTTAAAGATGCATGAACCAGAACCATCTTACCAAAAATTCAGAAAAATCCTTAACCTTGCTGCAGAGAGTAGTTAATCTTTTCTATGTATGACAGACTAATAAGTAAGGAAGTTCCTCAAGGCGCAAAACCACACACACACACACGAATGCAGAGTGATGAAATTCCACATCAGTGTTGGTCTTGAGGGTGAGGGTAGTTATCAGCAACTTCCTGCTAGCCCACATCCCAGGTTTTAATTTTATATGCTGGAAGTGTAGGATACTTAGGGCTAATTAGAGACTTCATCCTGCCAGAACAAGGCCAAAATCAAAGAGTAACATCTTTAATGGATGAACCAAGGAAAAAAGCAGGTCATCAGAAGTTGATACTGGAATTTGTGCGTGTCTCTCTTGACTCTGGATGGAAAAAGTGCAAAATGGGGGAAGAAAAGTCTTCCTTGAGAATTCATAACAAGTTGTCTTATAAAAAACTTGTCTTAAAAGTTTAGGGTTAAGTGAGGAGACCCATCTTGAAAATGAAAAATTATTCTTGCGCAATAGTAACCTCAAATACTTCTAAGTACCAAGTGTGAGTCAGCTGTAGAGAAATATACTTCAAACTCAGAATCTTGACAGGAATCCATGGAACATGAATTCAAAAGCCACACTAGAGAATCTCACCTACAAATATTGCAGATGTTAGAAATATGTGATGTATACAAGTTGAACATCCCTAATTCAAAAATCTGAAATGATCCAAAATTTGAAACCTTGAGGGTGAGATAAGATTGCACAAGTGGAAAATTCCATACCTGACCTTTGTGATACATGACAGTCAAGACACAGCAAAAAACTACCAGAAACAATAAGTGAGTTTAACAGGTTTGTGGAATATAACTTTATATACTAGCAGAAAACAATTGGAAAGTAAAATATAAAAATTCTATTCACAGTGGTGTCCCCAAATAAAACACTTTGCAAATGTAATAAAAAATGTACTATATCTCGCAATGAAAACTACAAAAGAAAATGAGACATTAAAGGAGTCCTAAGTAGAAAAATACACACTGGAAGACATTTTTAAGATGTCATTTCTTCTCCACTTTGACCTATATAGTCAATGCAGTGCCTCTTAAAATCTCTGTAGGACTTTATGGTAGCAGTTATCAAGACTATTATATAAGTGTGGGGCTACAAAGAACTTAGAATATCCAAAATAATTTGTAAATTAAAGCTGGAGGACCACACTCCCTTTTTTAAAAAAATTTACTTATTTATTTAAAGAGTTAGGAAGAGGCAGATCTTTGCCCACTGCTTCATTCCCCAAATGGCTGCAACAGATGGAGCTGGGCCCATCTGAAGCCAAGAGCTTCTGGGTCTCCCATGTAGGTAGGAGCGGTCTGAGCATTCAGGCCATGTTCTGCTGCTTTTCCCAGGCACGCTAGCAAGGCACACTGCATCAGAAATGGGGCAGCCAGGGCTCAAACCACTCTCCATATGGGATGCCAAGGTTGCTGCCAGTGGCCTTACCTGCTGTACCACAGTGCTGGCCCCACACTCTGATTTCAAGAGAGCGTAAAGCTACAGTAATCAAGACATGTAATACCAGTGGAAAGTTAGACATATAAATCAATACAGCAGAATGGAGAATCCAGAATTAGAACCACATATATACAGTCAACTAACATTTTACAAAGCTACCAAGGTGATTTAGCAGTTAAAAATTTTGTCAACAAATGGTGATGTAATGGTCGTGGGTGCATTTATGGGGAAGAAGAATGAAGCTGATTCTTATCTCACACCATAATTTAAAATCTGCTCGATACAGATCATAGATGTAAATGTAAAAGCTAACACTTGTAGAAGGAAATGAGGAAATAGGCCCACTTCGCAACTCCCAGAGAAGACAGATTTTGTAGGGGAAAAATATATGAACCATAACTGACAAATGAGACTTTATCAAAACACTTTGGCAAGATATAATGAAAAGGGAAGCCACAGACTGGGAAGAAATAAATGAAATATATATATGGCAGAATGTACATATCCAGAATATATTAACTTTTTCAATTATATAAAATCTAAAAGTGGGCAAAAGATTTGAACAGACGCTTCAGAGAAGATACATATATGGTCAAGAACTACAAGAAATAATGCTCAACAACATTAGTTATTAGGAAAGTGAAGTTTATACCCACAATAAATTATTACTATCAACTATCAAGAATATAATTAAAAAGGCTGAGCATACTAAGAGATGGAAAAGAACTCATACTTTGATGATTGGATTGTAAGATTTTTACAACCCTTCAGAAAACAGTTTGGCAGTTTTTTAGAAAACAAAGAATAAACCGGTCATAAAACCTATGCCATCATAGTTTTAGATGTCCACACAGCATCTTGAATGTGAGTGTTCATAGTAGCTTTAAATTAAACTCAAATGTCTGTCAAAAGTGAATAGAAGGCTGGCGCCGCGGCTCACTAGGCTAATCCTCCACCAGCGGCGCTGGCACTCCGGGTTCTAGTCCTGGTTTGGGTGCTGGTTCTGTCCCGGTTGCTCCTCTTCCAGTCCAGCTCTCTGCTGTGGCCCGGGAAGGCAGTGGAGGATGGCCCAAGTACTTGGGCCCTGCACCCGCATGGGAGACCAGAAGAAAGCACCTGACTCCTGGCTTCGGATCGGCGCAGCGTGGCGGCCATTTGTGGGGTGAACCAATGGAAAGAAGACCCTTCTCTCTGTCTTTCTCACTGTCTAACTCTGCCTGTCAAAAAAAAAAAAAAAGAGAGGCTGTCACTGTGATGTAGAAAGTAAAGCCACCTCCTGCAATGCCAGCACCATGTCCTAGCTGCTCCACTTCTGACCCAATGCCTTGTTAATGTATTGGGAAAAGCAGTGGAAGATGGCCCCTGCCACTTATGTAGGAGACCCAGATGATGCTCCTGTCTTCATCCTGGTCCAGTGCTAGCTGCTATGGACATCTGGAGAGTGAACCAGCAGATGGAAGACCTCTCTGTCTCTCCCTCCTTCTTTCTGTAGCTCTGACTTTGAAATAAAATGTTTTTTTAAAAGTGGATAAGCAAAAAAATTAGCAAGAATATTACTCTGGCAAAAAAAAAAAAAACCTGAACAACATAAATCTCTGTGCTGAATGAAAGAAGCTACACAAAAATAAGCTCCCACTAATGTAATTCCATTTATATTGCATTTTAGACAATGCAACCATAGTCAAAAAAAAAAGTGGATCACTAGTTGCCTAGGGTCTGGGACAGGAGAGATGCACAACAAACTGACAGTATGAAATTTAGTGAGTGGGAAAAAATTCTTTGAATTTTATGATGATTTCATAGGTTGTATGTAAGTCTTGTAACTTAGAATTGTATGCTTTCAGTACATGCAGTATGTTGTATGAGTTATACCTCAATGAAACTGATTTTAGGAAAAGTACAGGGCTCTATTTGCAATTCACTCAGTGAAAACTAAAGTAGGGGTGAAATGTAAAATGTGCAGCTTTGTGTAATGTAAAGTTTTTGGTAGCCTATTTTCCCATTTTTCAAATGATAATGATAGTACCTGCTTTATAAAATTGCTGTGAAGGTTAAGTTACATAATTCATTTCAATGTTTGAAGTGGTACATGGCTTGTGGTGTTGATTGTTAGCTATTAAGTCTCAAGGAATTGTTATTTTGTAGGCTACATTTTCTCACCCATGAAGCTTTAAGTTAAAATTTAGTAACAGAAATAATTTGTTAAAGTTCACTTAGAAATTTTAAAACTGTAATGAAGAAATGTGTAAAGGATGGAAGTGAGATTGAATTTAGAAAATAGAGTGTGCTAATTAAAATATTGCATATCATGACTTGAGTGATGCAGCTACATTGACATGCAGAAGTTTAGAACCTTAAGTGCAAACAGTTTTTTAAAACCTGAAACAACAAGCTAAGTGTCCAATTTATGTTATAAAAGCAATGAGATGAATCCAAAGGAAACAAATGAAAGGAGATGAATGTAAAACATAATAAAATAGAAAACATACAGTAGAATCTTGACAAAGCCAAAAGCTACCCTATGCCATTCATTGGAATCAACAAGTCGTAGGCATTTTTTAGCCCCCACCTATGCTGATCTCTCAGCGGTGACTCCCCATATTCTCCTTAACACTTTTCTGTTGGCTACCACATTGAATAGCACCCCATGTTAGTTTTTTACTGCCTTTCTAGATTCTATCCCAGCTGATCTGCCTCTACCTTGCCTTAACAGGTTAATGTTTCTAAAGATGTAAGCCTAGATGGTCTCTTCTTTCCAAGTGATGACATCCACATTGATGGAATCATGCCACCTAAAAGCAGATGAGTCACACATGTATCCCTGATCCTAACCCTCACGGCTCCATAGAGCTTTGGTTTTCTAGATTCTACACTAGACTGGCATCCCCATAATATCTGAAGCACTCAGATTCTGTGTTTCCCCAACTGAGCTCATCATCTTTCCTTCTCCCTCCCCATCCCATACCTGTTTCCTACAAAACCTGGTTCCCTGCTTTTGTTGCCAACTTAAGTGCCCAATACTGCCATCCATTTATGTTATTTAGGAGTCTGTGAATCATTCTTGATGCTCCTGCTTCCTCATATCTCGCATTCACTCCACCATCAAATCCTGTGACCTTGTAGCATCTCTTAAGTCCATTGCCCATCACAGCACCTTGTTCAGGCTATTGTCATCCCTTGTCCAGTCCATTAGCCTTATGTGTGTACCCTCTGAACCCACAGGTCCCTTCTTCACACTGTTGCCAGAGTTTTCCTTTTTAAACAAAAATCTAATTATAACGGTGCCACCTCCAGATTCCTCTGTTGGGTCTAGTTACTCTCTAGGATAAAGTCTTCTATGTATCGGGAGTTCCATCCTCATCTTGTGCTGTGCTCTTTGTTTCTTGCACTGCAGAACTAAATGTTCTTTCAGCTCTTGGCTCTTGCCATTTCCCGCCTGTCACAAAGCCTTTCCATATTCTGTTCCTACTGCTTGGAATGTTCCTTCCTCCTGCTTTGATTAATTAACTCTTAATTCCAGAGTGACACATCTTCGGCTACCCTCCATCCCACTATCCAAGTAGATCAGATTCCCAAATTATAGACTAGCAGAGCATTATGCTTCTTGCCTTCATGTCCTTGTGAAATTACCATTTTATATTTGTAGGATTTCTTTATGAGAGCTTACTAGACTGTAAACACTGTAGGAGTAGGAACCAAGTGTCTTCTGGCTGTATCACTGGTACCCAATGTATTAGATATTCAATAAATATTTACTGAATGAATGAAGTTTTTTGACTATATCCCAAATATCAAGGGAGGAAAGAGACCCTGAATAATTAATTTTATAACAGAACATTATCTACCCTACTTTCTTTTCCTATTTATCTGCCTGTTCCTCTCAAGAAAAACCTGCTTGCTTTAAACAAATGTCCTGAACTCAAATGCCTACAGGGGCCTAACATTGTTACCTGAGAGGTAATAGGGAGAAGTGGTGACTGTAGTGAAGCAGTACGTATCTAAAGAGGACAGCTACATTAATTCAATTCAGCTGTAAGATGACTTTGCCAAATCATGAGAATTTTCAGTACAAAATGAGAAATCTTTTTAAACAATGACAAGTGCAAGTATTATTAAAAATAAAACTGGAGAAGTGATGCAAAACATTGTTGTGTACAAATGCAACCCATGATCTGATTTATACTGCTGTCTTCTTAAGCATTACTTTCCTTTAAGTAATAAAACATGCAAATAAAATCTTGTCTTCATAATTTCCATAAGACAAAACAATTACATTTAATGCCTGTCAACAGTAGTTAAGATAACCTCTGAGTGATGTATCCTTATGGAAAAATTAAGGTGCTGTAGGTCTGACCAAATGTGAAAAAAGTACCATGCATCATAGGATATATCACCAATGTCTGCCTTCCTTTGTTTTACTATATACTACTGTAGGTCAGTCACTGTTTTACATTTCTTTTGAAGGAAATTTTGCAGCACCTAACATTGTTGTGTATGTGATCAATGCTTAATGACTTAAATGATTAAGCTAATTAGTGGTAAAGTAAGGAGATGTAAAAGAAATATTTCTTTTTTCTTCCCAAAGTCACAATCTTTAACTTAACATGGAACTTTTCATCTAATTTGTTTAAAATAAAGACAAACTTTTTAAAGGTTTGTTTATTTATTTAATTGAAAGGCAGAGTTATGAGAATAAGCGAGTGCACTCACAAAAGTGAGCTTCCTCGAGTGTTTTACTCCCCAAATGGCCCAGAGCTGGGCCGATCCAAAGTCAGGAGCCAGGAGCTCCTTCTGGGTCTCCCATGTGGGTGCAAGCACTTTGGCCATCTTCCTCAGAAGTAGAGCAGCCAGGACTCGAACCGGTGCCCATATGGGATGCTGGCACCACAGACAGCAGCTGTACCCGCTATGCCACAGCATAAGTCAAACTTAAAAATTAAGTATCCTTGCAATCTTATTAAGTATATTAAGGAATATGTTTAAGGTGATAGAATCCAGCAATAACCCTGCACTAAAAGCCTGGGGACCTAAATTCTAGTCCAAGTTCTGCTCTATAGGATTAATTGAAATTGCTGTGTCACTACTTTTTGGAGACAGTGGTTCAATTTGCAAAATGGCCTCCATGATATCCAAGACCCCTTTAATTCTTTATAACGGTTTGACACTAATAAAGCCATCTGGAATTTGGTAATTAAAAAAAAAAAAAAACTTTGTTTTACATAGTTCTGAAATCTAATGCGCTGAATTTTATCTTTGAGATATGGGAGTTATTAAAGATACACATGTTAAAACTAATCAAAGTTCAGTGTGTTTAGAGCATGAAGATCATCTGCTTTCTAAAATAAGATGCAATTGAATATTTCAAATCCCTGTGAACCCACTTTTTATAATAATTCAATTACAGCTGCCGTCTTTCATTGCTTATTAATCATACTCTGTTTTTCCAGCCTTCAGTCTCTCAGTGAAAGTGCTTAATCAATGTTTTCTTAAAGTTCTGTGCTCTTTCTTTAGCTAATTTCTTTTAAAGATTAATTTTATTTCTTTGAAAGGCGGAAGTTTCAAAGAGAGGGAGAGCTCTTTCATCCTCTGGTTCACTCCCCAGATGACCACAATATTTTTGCCAGTAAATTTGCTATTTTAAATTTAAAAAGTAGAAAAATTAACTGGACAATAATAAATTCTATATAAAATCCTCTGTTCTTTAGGTATTTCAGTACCTACCATCTTCCATGCAACATGGTATACATGCTATAGGGAAGATAAATGATACACTGCTCCGGAATAAACCTTATATCTCCGTCCTTTCAGGGAACCTTACAAAGTATCATAAACTAGAGAGCTCTTCAGCTACAAAAACTGTTTCTCACCATCCTGGAGGCTGCAAAGTCCAAGATGAAGGTGTAGCTCATTTGGTGCCAGGGCCTACTTTCTGGTTCACAGACAGTGCCTTTTCCCCATGTCCTCACATGGCGGTAGTGAGGCATCTCCGTGGAGTCTCTCTTATAAGGGTGCTAACCAATTCATGAAGGTTCCATCTTAGAAGCTAAGCACCTCCCAAAGGCCCCATCTCTTAACAGGATCACACCAGTATTTCAACATACAAATTTGTGAAGGACAAAAAATACTCATACAGGGACACTATCCTCAAATCCTGGGATACTTGTATTAAATTTACATGAAATAATGTTCACAAAATATATTTGCAGCACTCTCATCTTCCCTTTGAAGAACTAAACAAGACAAAATATAGAAGTCTGCATTTTATTTTAAAATGGAAAGATCACTTAAGAGAAGTTATTTGTGGGTCAAATATTACAAAACAAAATTGAATATGCTAGTAATAATATTCATTGATTCAAAAATCAATATTTTCTAAATTAGGGACTGCGAGTTTGTATATGAGATAAGTGGGTTATATGATGAGAAATATTTGCTATCCATCAACCCTGACAGTTCTTAAGACTTTTTTAAAAAATTTCATTAACATAAAGATAACAGGTATCCTGTATTTTATAGATACAATTCTAAGATAACCATACTTCCAGTTCTCCCTCATTCCTCTCTTTTTTTGCATTTAATTTTTTTCAGTAACTTTTTTTCATTTCATATATACAGTTTTGTTTTTTTTTTTTAAAAAAGATGTATTTATTTGAAAGGCAGAGGTAGAGAGGTAGAGACAGAGAGAGAGAGGTCTTCCACCCGCTGATTCACTTCCAAATGGCTGCATTGGCCGGAGCTGAGCCGATCCAAAACCAGGAGCTTCTTCTGGGTCTCCCACACCGATGCAGGGGCCCAAGGACTTGGGCCATCCTCTACTGCTTTCCCAGGCCATAGCAGAGAACTGGATGGGAAGTGGAGCAACCAGGACTCCAACCGGCACCCATATGGGATGCTAGCACTTCGGGTTAGAGCTTTAACCCACGGTGCCACAGTGCTGGCCCATATATACAATTTTAAAAGCATAATGATACTTCCCACAATATGCAATCTCCCTCACTCCTAGCCTCCCTACTACTACTACTCTTATTTTTCTTTTAGTTTTTACAATGACATGCTTTCAGTTTTTTTTTTTATAATCACAAACTTAACCCTCCACCAAATAATTCAACAAGTAGTAAACAGAAAAACCATTGTTTCTCAAGAGTATAGATGAGGGCTATAAACAATAATCAAATCTCACAATGTCAATTTCACTCATGTACATACAATTTTGTACTCTGTTAATTGTCACAAATCAGGGAAAGCATGATATTTGTGTTTTGGGGACTGGCTTCACTAAGCATAATATCCCTCTTTCAGTGGCCCCTTTATTCAGTTTGTCTAGTATTAAGAAAGATCTAGAAAGATGTGGCCCCTCTGATATAAATTAACGTCAGCAAGTCATTTATATGTATGTTATTTGCTTTCTGAGCATTGAAAATTATGCATAAAGCATGTGCTTATTTTTCATTAATTATCTTCACTATCATAACAAATAATTTTGTTTACTATTTTTGTTATTCAGGATCTTGTCCTATTAGTTATATTCTGTAAAATACTTGGAGTCCATTAGTACCAGATCATTGTTACTAATTTTACTATCATTTATTGATTGAAGCATCTGGGTATAATACGTTCTAACATATTCTGGGAAGCAGAGATGAAATTGACCTTTCGTTCTCTCCTTATCCAGCCCAGCTCCCTCTCAGACACTCATTATCACGTGACTTGTAATTTCAGAGATTACCCCTACACTGTATCTCCTTTCTCTTCTTTATCTGATCCTTTTAAATGCTTTCACTGAAATCTGGGTTTATCCAGATGATACTTGGTGCTTTTTGTGGAAAGAGCAATCAGCCTGTTTTTTTGCTTCTCACTACTACTTAGTGATGTTTGTACCATCATCATCTCTCTGAAATGTGTGCCATCTGATTAGGTCATCATTGGCTGTGATACCTCCACCTTCCTGGATGAATCAGCACTTGAACCCTTCTTGCCTTGTCTCCTGTGATGTATGATCTTTTTCAAAGCCCGTATTGATAACCCATCCAATGTCTCAGTTCAGTTGTTTCTCAGACTTCTGAAACCCTCATTTCTGTTTGAGCCACGCAGTAGCATGCACACATCACGGAACACCCCTTGAGACCTATTTATTCTTCGTGACTACTACCTTGCATTTCCCTTAAATATCTGGAATCCCTCCTTTTTCTGTTTTCCACCTTTCCCCTAAACTTTCATCACTGTTCCTCTCCCGCTTTCCCCACTGCATTCTCCTATTCTAGAAGTCAGTGTGCCAGCCCTTGACTTTGTGCTGTGCTGAACTAGTTCACCCTGCAGAGTAAGTTCTTTCTCTACAATAGTTCTCACATTTTATAGCTCTGAAGTATTACATGAAAAACTCAACCCAGTTATTTGAACTTTTTATAGTTCCATCCATTTTTCTGTTAGATTGTTTCAATTTTAAAATCAAGAAACTTTGCCAGTGGTACATGTCTACTATCAACTGCCCAACTCTGACTGGATCTCCCTGCATATCAATTTCTTTTATAAACCTTCTATTTATGTGTTCAGATGTTTCTCATATTCCAAGTGGTTAAACCTAACATTCCTTCCCAGGAGATGACCTTGCCTTTTGCTGTTCTAAGAAAAACAAGAACAACAACAACAAAAAGACTCCTTCTACTGAATTTTCTCAGCTTTCTTCTCTGTATCGTGCACCATGTCCGAATTTCTTTTTCTTTCTTTCTTTCTTTTGTTTTTTTAGCAAAAAGATTGTGAGGTATACTTTCTGTGAGGAGTTCCACAAGTTTTTCCTGTCTTTTCTTTCTTGTGGACTGAAAAATATGTGTCTTTTTTTCGGAGCTAACTTGTCTCTTCTAGAGACCTCCAGCTTCACCTTCTGCTGTATTTCACACACTCCCACACACCGCAGCACCACATCAAAGTGCTTATCTTGACATGAATTCACTAACACTTTCTGAAAGCCTACTATGAACCAGGCTTCATGCTAGGCACTGTGGCTAACTCTAAGTTATAGTCTCTCTCCAGAGAGAAAGAAGTATATAAACAAATGCCACTGAGTATGATTAGTAACGCAAAGATGCAGAGACATTTTTCTTTCCCTAAGTGCCTAAGGCGCTTAATCTGACAGTATAAACTATGACACTCCAGTAAAGTCTTGAAGGATGAATTTGAGTTTGTTACATGACCGTGAAAGCACATTCTAGGGGCTGGCGCTGTGGCATAGTGGGTTAAGCTGCCACCTGCAGTGCTGGCATCCCATATGGGCGCCGGTTCAACACCCAGCTGCTCCAATTCTGATCCAGCTCTCTACTATAGCCTGGGAAAGCAGTAGAAGATGGCCCAAGTCCTTGGGCCCTGTACCTGCGTGGGAAACCCAGAGGAAGCTCCTGGCTCCTGGCTTCAGATTGGCGTAGCTCCAGCCATTGCAGCCAATTGAGGAGTGAACCAGCGGATAGAAGACTCTCTCTCCGCCTCTCCTCTCTCTGTGTAACTTTGACTTTCAAATAAATAAATAAATCTTTTTTTAAAAAAAAAAGCATATTCTATATATAGTACAAATACATACAAAGGATTGAAAATGACATTGAACCCTTTATTTAGAGAGTTATAAATATTTCAGAATGACCAGACCAAGAGAGTGAAGGTGAGAATAAAAGAATACAAGTATGAGAGGTTGGGGCTAAATAATAAAATGTTTTCCTAGAATAGTAGATATAGATTTGTTTTCCAAAAAGAAGGGGCTCCATCATAAAAATAATTTATTCCCATAAGAATCATTGATGTTAAAACTAATAAGTAATAACTTGAACAATAAAAGATGTTTACTTCATCTGTAAATATTCATTGCTGTGGAGAAAACAGTTAACAATGGAGAAGTGCAGCAGGTTAAACCACAACTTGGGATGCTCACATCGCATGTGGGAGTGCCTGGACTGAGTTCCAGCTTCTCTGCTTCTGATCCAGCCTTCTGCTAATGGGCATGCTGGATAGCCACAAGTGATGGTTCATATATTTCAATCTGTGCCACATCAGAGACCCTGATGGAATTCCTGGATTTTGAGTTCAACCTTGCCAAATCTGGCTGTTTTGGACATTTAGGAAGTAAACCAGCAGATGGAAGACATTCTCATTCTCTCTCAGTCACTCTGTCTTTCAAATAAATAAACTTAAAAAAAAAAAAACTGAGAAACTCCTATGCTATTAGATACCACCTTGCCAGCTGATTAAGTTGACATCACAGTAATGCGACAAATGACTGAACATCTTGAGCTTTTTAATATATTACAATATAATTAATGCACGAAGAAGAAACCAGCAGCATCACTTCTGTGGTACTCCTACCAAAAGGCATGATGTGAGTCTGATCATAGAAAATATCAGATAAACTCAGACTGAGAAGCATTCTATAAGATCTTTGGTCTGTGCTTCTGAAAATTGTGAATATCATGAAAGGCAAAGGAAAGAGAGAAAGTTTAAAGGAGGTGAAATACACAAATCTATATGTAATGTGTGATCTTGAATTTTTTTCAATAAAGTACATTGTTGGTACAACTGGTAAAATATGATTAAGGTCTGAAATTTACATAATAGTGTCAGTATTCAGTTGTGTCATTTTTGTTTTTTGTACTGTGGTTACATACGAGAATTTCCTTTTTTTAAGGGTATGTGTATTGAAGTACTTAGGGGTGGAGGAGCACCATGATTTCTTAAATTCATGTGTAAAACACTAACGTTTACAGCAGCATTATTTACAATGGCCCCAAAGTAGAACCTGCCCAAGTGTCCATTAGCAGGTGCATGGGTAAATGAAACATAGTATATGCATGCAATGGAATCTCATTCACCCTTAAAAAGAACATTCGGACACATGTTACAATATGGATGAACCTTGATGACTTTCTGCTAAGGGAGGTCAGTCACAAAAGGACAAACATGTGAATCTACTTACTTGAGATATCTAGGGTACAGTAGTCAAATTCAAGGAGACTGAAAATAGAATGGTAATTGCCAGAGGCTGAGAGAGGGGCGTGGAAAGTCATCTTTTAATGGTATAGAGTTAGTTGGGAAGGATGAAAATGTTCTGGAGAGTGATGGTTGCACAGCAATGGGAATGTGCTCAGTGCCAAAGAATCATACACTTAACATGGTAAATTTTACATTATGTATGTTGTACCACAATTCTTAAGTAAGTCACATAGAGATGGAAATAAAGGAAAAATATAAAATGAACATCTAAAAATTTAGATGGAATTCAGAATAGAGGCAGAGAAACCAATTAAAAGGCTGTTGTAATATCCACTGTGGTCATGAATGGAGCTGAGACTGATAAAAGTGGTATAATTTAGAGGTTGACAGGATAATATTTTGGGGTTAGTGCTGTGGCATGGCAGGTTAAGCTGCCATCTTCAGCGCCAGCATCCCATATGGGTACCAGTTTGGATCCCAGCTGCTCCACTTCCAATCCAGCTCCTTGCTAATGCACCTGGGAAGGCAGTTGAAGATGGCCCAAGTGCTTGGGCCCATGTGGGAGATCTGCAAGAAATTCCTGGTTCCTGGCTTTAGATCGGCCCAGCTTCAGCAATTGCAGCCCTCCCCCCTCCCTCCCCCTCTCCCTCTCCTCCCTCCCTCTCTCTCCCCCCTCCTTTTCTCTCCCTCTCCCTTCCTCTCTCCCCTTCTCCCTTCCTCCTTCCCTCTCCCTCTTCTCCTCCCTCTCTCTCCCTCTCCTCACTCTCTCCATCACTTTCACTCTCCCTCCCCTTCCCTCTTTCCCCTTCTTTCTCATTCTCTCCCTCCCTCTCCCCCACTCTCCCTTTCTCCCTGTCTCCCTCCCTCCTTCTCACTCTCCCTTTCTCCCCCTTTCTCCCTCTCTCCTTCTCTCCCTCTCTCTCCCTACCTCTCTCTCTCTCCCTCTCTCTCTCTCCCTCTCTTCCTCTCTTTCTCCCTCTTTTTCTCTCCTTCTCTCCTTCTTTATCTCTCCCTCTCTCTAACTTTGCCATTCAAATAAGTAAAGTAAGTAAAAAAGAATAGTATTTTAACTCTTCCATTACATCAGGCCTCTGGCAGGTGGTGGTAGTGTTAACCCCAGAACATTACAGCCAAGTGCCTGAGCAGTCACCTGCCTCATAAGCTGGCTCAAATGTGACGTCCTTTGAGAAGTCCTCACTAACTCTGCACGGTTTTTCCCCCCACTTACCCTTCATATCTGACCCCTTTGTGACCCTTAGTGTTTCTGCCTTCCTGGATTTGGTGATAGTATCTTTTGCATTTATATCACATTGTGTCAAATAGATGGTTTGTCTCTTTCTTCCCTACACTGAACTCCTTGAGGGTGGATAGTGTTGTTTATGAATCGATGACAGCTTTTACAGAGTGTGGCATTAATAGATGATCAGTAAATGAATGAAATCAGTAAGTTATCAAGTAACTACACTGGTTTTTTTTCAAATATTTCTTTTATACTTTCCTCTTTCCAGGTCTCCAAAGTTGATACTCTGTTTCAGTGTTTTAACTAGTCTTTTTATCCTGTAATTTCTCTGCTGTAACCTATTAATGTCAGATGAGTGAAACTGCTTTTTTTGGAGAGCTTTGTGAAAATGTTCAATATCTTCCTTTCTATGGAATAAAGTCCACGTTCACTAGTAAGGACTTGAGATCTTTCTCACTATGTTTTCAGAATGTACCGTGCTTATTTCATATTGAACTTACCTACCTGCCTAACTTTATTCAACAAATATTTGAGCACCTGCCATTTGCAAGGACGTTTTTGAAGGAAGTTTGCTAAATTTGATACATGCTTATTTGTGTTCACTTTTAGGCCCTTGGGTCCTTTTACTACATTTCATCATAGGGGAAAATAATCCTTGGAGGTACTCAGCCATTTTCATGCTTAAATGAGAAGTTCTGTTTTAGATCAAAACCTGAATAACAGTGAGGTTTAGGATAGGTGGCTAGCCATCCAACACAATGTCTGGCTCATAGTAAAAGCTGGATGAATCTTTCAATTGAATTAATTCTGCTTAAATTTTTAAAGGTATAAAGTTAAGTTTAAGATTAAAACGGGCTGTTGTGGCATACCAAGTTAAGCTGCCACCTGTGACACCAGCATATTCCCTAAGAGCGCCCATCCAAGTCCTGACTGTTCCATCTCATATCCAGCTCCCCGCTAATGTGCCTGACAAAGCAACAGAAGATGACCCAAATACATGGGCCCCTGCCATCCATGTGGGAGTCCCAGATGATGTTCCTGGCTGTCGGCTTCAGCCTGGCCCAGCCCTGGCCATTGTGGCCATTTGAGGAATGAACCAGTAGATAGAAGATCAAAATTCATTCTCTTTCTCTCTCTCCTCTGGTGTGTGTATGTGTGTGTTGATGACAACTTTTCAAATCTTTAAAACAAAAGGCTAAAGTTACTAATTTACTGTTTTAAGTCTTTGGAAAGCTGTACAGTTTTGTGACAGGATAGCTCAGCAGTTAACATTTGAACTTAATTTGCTATCATTATTTATAATTGTATCACTTTAAAGCACAAAGTCAAAGCACATTGAAGACACTGTGTTACATGTGTTTAAAGCTTTCTTTTTATACCCTCTCTAGGTCATATGTAAAGTCAGATGTGCCACTGAACTTGACAGACACAAGTAAGTTCCATGAGTGTCTAATTTTTTATAAAAGTATTTAAACTATTAGTTCATTAACATTAGAGCTGAGTATCTAAAAACCATCTAGTTTTTTAAAGAGTAGACTTCTTAAAATAGAAGGAAGTGGTTGTTGAAGGGGCCTTAGCAGTAATACAGGAAATCAAGTGTTAGAGTGACTCAAATGAAGTAGTTAAGCAGCCGATAGTTCTCTCCATTCAACCGTACTGAACAATACCCTTTTTTTAATATATAAAGCTCTATCACCATTTTTTAAAACTTGCAGTAGCAATGTTTTTTAAAAAACTTGCAGTGGCAATGTCTGTTTTTTAAAAAAGACAGTAGCAGGGGGCCAGCATTGTGGCATAGTGGGTTAAGCCACCACCTGCAATGCTAGCATCCCATATGGATGCTGGTTCATGTTCCAGCTGTTCCACTTTGATCCAGCTCCCTGGTAATGTGCTGGGAAAGCAGTGGAAGATGGCCCAGGTATTTGGGCCCGTGCTACCCATGTGTAGAACCCAGAAGAAGCTACTGGCTCCTGGCTTCAGCCTGACTCAGCCCTGGCCTTTATGGCCATCTGGGGAGTGAACGAACCAGTGGATGGAAGACTTCTCTCTCTCCCTCTCTCTTAACCTCTCTCTCTCCTGACCTGTCTCTCTCGACCTCTCTCTCTCTAACTCTAACTTTCAAATCTTTTAACAAGTAGCAAATTTTGAAGTATAAACTTTTCACAAGATGTCTTTTGTACTAAAAATTTTCAGATTCCTCTGAAATTGTGGTCTTCTTCCTTTTTACTGAAGAGTTTTTATGAGATCTATTTTTTCTTATGGAGATAGGCATTTTATGTCAGAGTTGCTCTGGATGTGTGGTGAATGTGTAGCTTCATAGAGGCTGGGGTATTAAGGAGTGCTTAAAACATCCCATATTATCCTGCTGTTGTTCAGTTAACTTTGAAATCAGCATTTGCTATGGATAATCAAAGGTTCATAAGATTGAACAATGTTTTAAAATGTTTCTCTTGCATCTTAATATTGATAATTTTAGTACAGTATATGAATTTTCTAAGAAAATTATAAAAGCCTGATAATTCTCAGATTAAAGGGTCAATGAAAATATGCTTGATGGTTATATAAATGAAACATTAAGGGATTATTTGAAATGGTGTTAGAAATAGTCCTGTATTACTCTTCCTGGTAGAGGCAACTGAGTTCAAGTTCTCATGAGGTTATTTCTGAGTTGATGCTTAAAAATCTATGTGATTTTAAAACAGTACAGATAATTCTGAGAGTGTTATATTTGTGTTTAATGAAATTAAAAACATTTTAAAGTGAAGGAATTTTTTACCTGAAACAGCATACTAATTCAGAGCTAAATTTCTCATTAGTTTTAATTTTATTTGTTTTATAAGTATCTAATACTTTTTTTTCTTTCAGAATTCTACTGCATCTGGGCTTTATACTGGCAAGCCTTCTCTTTTTAGTAGTGAACTTGACTTGTGCCATGCTAGTCCATGGAGATGTTCCAGAAAATCAGTTGAAATGGACTGTGTTTGTTCGAGCATTAATTAATGATAGCCTGTTTATTATTTGTGCCATCTCTTTAGTTAGTTACATATGCAAAATTACAAAAATGTCATCTGCAAATGTCTACCTCGAATCAAAGGTAAGAATATTTCTTAAATTTGCATTTGAAAATTTGATTTCATATCCTTATCCTGTGAACAATGTTTTAATGGCAAGTTTATATTGCTTTTATGTTGAATTTTTAGAAATAATCTAAATAACAGATACATATTTAAAAATATTTATTTTATTTGAAAGGCAGAGTTACAGAGAGGCTGAGGCAGAAAGAGAGAGAATGAGCAAGCAAGCAGGGTCTTCCATCTGCTAGTTCATTCCTCAGGTGGCCACAATGGCTGGAGCTGCGCCAATCCAAAGCCAGGAGCCTCTTCCAGGTCTCCCACGCATGTGCAGGGGCTCAAGGACTTGGGCCATCTTCTACTGCTTTTCCAGGCTATAGCAGAGAGCTGGATCGGAAGTGGAGCAGCCAGGCCTCAAGCCAGCGTCCATATGGGATGCCAGCACTGCAGGCAGTGGCTTTACCTGCTATGCCTCAACACCAGCCCCCAGATACATTCTTAAGCATGGATGAATAGTCATTAAAAATTAAAAAGCATTCAAAATTTGGCCCTTACTAAACAATGCTTTAAGAAAAAGGGGTAGTCATTTGGCCTTCACCTACAGTCCTCTCAGAATGCTTGACTTCAAGTCCCGGCTTTACCCCTGATTCCAGCTTCCTGTTAATGCAGACCCTGGAAGGTAGTGGATGATGGCCCAAGTAGCTGGGTCCCTGCCACCCATTTGGGCAATGCACATTGACTTCCCAGCTCCTGGTTTCAACCTAACCTAGCTCTAGCCATTGCAGTGGATGGGAGACTGTAAATGCTTTCTCTCCTCTCTTCTCTTTAGATCATATAGGTCTTTGAACTTTTACTTAAAAAAAGGAATGTAAAGAGAAAAAGAAGTGTGTGCTGAGAATATTCTATTTTCTGATACTGTGCTAGAGGCTGATTAGATGAAATAAGCCATAATTTGTATAAATGGGTTAATATGGTCTATAAAGCAATACTAAGATTTTATTCAGTAAGGGTTGTGGTATTGCCATTCAACAAATTTACCAGGTGATATATACACATGGGCTGTCAGTGTTAAGATGTCATATAGGTAGAGTTATGTTTATTTGTGTAAAGGTTTAGAAAATGTTATTTCACCTATTTATAATATGAAGTCCATATGATGTTTGAAATAGCTAGTCACATAGCTAAGTTTATAAATATCTTGCCTCTCCCTTTTCTTACCCTTTTGATCAATAAAAGCCAAGTGCTAACCCATTAACAAAGGGACATTTATCCCCCATTAAACCAGGAACGTTTTTATTGTTGTTGATTGACAATGTGGTTGAGTGGTGACTTGGTCATAAAAGTGTATATGTAGCATTAGGAGTGGGGATGTAGATATGTGGATATTGAAAGTGTGTACATACATTTTTACAGTCACTTGTCTAGGAGAGCTTGTCTTAATTTGGTGTCATTGCCTATACACTGGAGATAAGGAAGACAGTATCTTAAACAGTATCAGTTCTCTTCTCACTTGCAACCCCTACTTCTGCGTTTCTTTCAAATTTGCCATTGTTAACATTCCCTCATTGAGTGAGATTTAAATTTGGAGTACTCTCATGTTTCTGCATTCCTTGTTATCTGAAACTAACTTCTGTTGATTTTTTTCATTTAAGAATTTTCTTCTATCCATTATCCTCCATTTGAGCAATTTATCAGGAAAGGGAACCTAAGGAGCCTATCAGTACCCACTGTGCACCAGGAATTGTTGGTTACCTTTCACGTTGTCTCACAGAAATTCTCTGCAGTGGTCTGTGATACTATGATAATAATAACACATGTATGTTTGTTCTTTGCCTTGGTTCCTAGGACCTAGTTCCTAAAACTCTTGGAAACTCCATAGTGATGTCTTTTGGATGTTCATAAAATAATAGGTAGCTAGGGGCTCCTGGATAGCTTCTGGATGAGGGCTGGTCACCAGAAAGACCCAGGCATGATTACAGAGAGTGGGACATTCAGCCCCATCCCATCTCCAGATTCTGGGGAGGAGGGGGAGCTGAAGGTCGAGTTGCCCACTGATGGCAATCATGCCTCGGTAACAAAGCCTCCATGAAGACCCTAAAGGATGGATTTGAGGGTGTTTCCAGATTGCTGAACATGTGGGGGTGGCAGAGAGGGTGTGGAAGCTCCTCGGCCTCCTCTCCTGTACCTGGCCCTATGTATATCTCACCCATCTGGTGTTCATTAGCATCCTCTGTTATGTCCTTTGTAGTAAACTAGAGGTTCGCCCTGGGTTCTGTGAGATGTCCAAACAGATTAATTTAGGGAGGGGTAGTTGGAACTCCAGATGTTAGCCACTCAGAAGTATAAGTGACAACCTAGGATCTGCAGTTGGCATCTAAAGTGGGCAGAAGTGTTGAGGGCCATCTAACAGCATATCCAAGCAGAGTTAAATTACAGGACATTCCAGTGGTGTGTGCTGGAGAAATCCTAACACATTTTGGTGACCAGCAATGAAGTAGTGAATTAGGTGGTGAGTGGCATATGAGAACAGAGAGTAGGAAAAGACTTTTTCTCCTTGAGGTGGTCTTATTCCTATCTTACAAAGAAAACAGAGGTGGGGTGTGGAGCTTAAGAGGCAGAGGCAGTGTGACTCCTACGGCCTTACATGACCTGGCCTGTACCTATCTTTCTGACTTCCTACCTCCAACAGTCTCCTCTTCCTATTCCAGCCACTTGGGTTTTTGCTGTCCAGTTCCTCACCACAAACACTTACTAAGTTTGTTTCAGCCATACAGACTTTGTATATGTTGCTCCCTCTGCCTATATTGTACTTCCTACAGATACGTGTGTGAGATGGCGTCTGCATTCAGGCAGAAGTCACTTTTGTTCAAAACTGGCATTCTTAATCACTCAGCTAAGATTATCTTCCTTTCAGATTATTGTTGTCTGTCCCCTCTTTTATTTCTTCATATCATTTATCAGGAGCCAACATTATTTGTTCCTTTGCACACTTATTTTATTCTCCTTTCTAAAACATAAATGGAAAATAGTTACCTTGTTTACTTTGTTCATTTTTCTATCCCTTTTATTTAAAACAGGGGTGGGGAAACATTTTATATCAGGGGCCCTTTGAATATTTATAACATCATTAACAGGCCATACAAAATTATCAACTTAAAAGTTAGTCTGCTGTAGACTGACTGGATTTTGAGTCCCACCTGTGTTTGCCATTGGCAGGGCCAGACCGAATAGCTTTGTGGGCCTTATACGGCCTGCAGACCAGATGTTCCCCACCCGTGGTTTGAAATAATGGCTGGCACCCAGTGGCTGTTCAGTAACTCTTTCTTGAATAAATACGTTCCAAGTTTGCACAGTTTTCTCCAGAGCAGCTTTTCCTTAGCAGCTGTAGGGAAGTTCAGACTTTTTCTCTGAGGGTTCAGTCATCTAGTCGGCTGAAAGACAATGAAAGGAAAAAGACAGACTTACCTCTTGTTTGACCAGACTCCAAAGGCAGAGAGACCCAGGGCAAAGACCTGTAAGGAATTCCTTACCTGTTTGCTGGCTCAGCTCGTCAAGTTCTCGGCTCTCCCAACTACAGCCTCCTGAGCAGCAGAGGTTTTGGAATACCTGCTGACCATGCCAGAACTACAGGACTGAATGAAGGAATTTCTCCCCACCCCATGGGAGGTTTGAGTCTTTAAATCCACTCAGTAAACTGGCAATAGATCAAAAGGGGAAAAAGCATACAAATTTATCAACATGTATATGTCATAGGGCCATATAAAATATAAAAATATTTGAGGCTTAAATAAGTTCTTCAGAGAGAAGAAGGAAGTAAAGGGTGTAGGCACTTTTAGAGTAGTGGTAAAATATTTTTAGGGGAAACAAAATGGACCCAAAGAGTAAACAAAGCTCTTCTGGGTTCTGGTGTTTGATATCCAGTCTCTTCTCAGGTGGTTAACCTTCCTGGTGAATGAGATGTTGTAGTACCTGCAATCCTTCTGGGAAGGGAAAAAGCCTTTGCCTGCACTTTAGGAGGGAAGGATGATGGATGAAGCAGGGTGGGAGACAGACAGACCTTACTTCTAAAACTGTCAGCAAGTCAGCATGTCAAAGGGTCACACTTGGGAGCATGGTTTGATTACTAACTAAATGAGCTTTCTCAACTAGATTGTTTTAAGAGCTGATTGAACCAACCAATCAACATTCCCAAGGTCACATAGTTGAAGCAGATTCGGTCTCAGATGGGCCCACAGATCTCTGCTAGTAACCATTTACATAACCCTGTGTCTACTCATCATCTTTTAGGTGTAGAGCTAGAAATAGTAATTAATGCCATTCCACACAAATTCTTACTAGATGTTGGCTTGTTATTCTCCCTAAAAAAATTATCTGATACAAGTATAAATCATTTCCTCTGTTCCATCAGTATTTGGGTTCACTTTTTATTTACTTTGGACATTTTCACTGGATACATATTAAATGCTCTAATTTAGATTTATTTGATATGCAAATACATATCCATGTAGAAATTTACCATCCACATTTCTGGATGTGTAAACTATTTCCAAAAGACTTGCAGAGAGGAAGGAATAGGTACATATTCTTCATATGTTTGGCAGATATGTTTCCATTTCTGTTAAAATGCTAATAATATATAATTTTGTTAAGAATTCTTATGTATGTTTAATTAAGAATAGATGTTTAGTCTTATTCAATCCTTCTCAGAAACTATTCATATTGGTGTAATTTTGTTTTTCTATGTATACTACAAGTACAATAAACTATTCATATTGGTGTAATTTTGTTTTTCTATGTATACTACAAGTACAATAAGTTATTTGACTAGATTTCCTTATGTTCCTGGAATTTTCAGGATAAAGTGAATTTTATCTTTTCCTTTAAATTTTTTAATTCAGTTGTAATGATATTGAAAATTTTATTAAACCCAGACTTGAAGTAAAATTTTTTTAATTTTATTTAAGTTACACAGGTTTCATTTATTTATATACAGATTTAGGAACACAGTGATACTTCCTATCCTACCATCCCTTCTTCCTACACTCCAACCCTTCTTCTTCCTGCCTCTCCTATTCCCACTTAGATTTATTTTCAGTTTAGTTAAACGCATAAGGTTAACCCTACACTAAGTAAAGAATTCTCAACAAATAGTATGAAGAAGAAAAAACACTGTTCCTCAACAAAAGAGACAAGAACTTTAAACAATTATCAAATCTCAAAATGTCCATTTCACCTTAGTAAGTTACATTTTAGGTACTCTCTTAGTTACCACAGATCAGGAAAAACATGTTATCTGTCTTTTTGGGACTGGTTTATTTCACTAAGTGTGGGGAGCAACTCGGACTAGACTAAGTTACTGGAATTAAGACTTATTCTATGCATCTGCTCTCCTACAATATGGCGCTGAGAAGGGAGAAACAGCTTCTACACAGCTGCCTCCAGTTCAACCAATAAACAGCAGGACCTGCTCCTGATTGGAGGAGAGCAGGGTACTCGGCGTGTGGGTAGCAGAGTTGGGGTTGGCGGAAGAGGACTATAAAGGAGGAGAGAGACAACATGCACCAGGAACATCTAAGAGGAACATCTAAGGGGAACACCTGTGCAGCCCCCGAGAGAGCCGGCCGGCGGTGTGCCGCTCCCCTGCGGAAGTGGGGAATGTGGCAGGGGGAACCGCCCTTCCACGGAGGTGGAAGGGACGGTAGCCAACCCGGGAAGAACCAGCAGCAAACCCGGGGAGGGCCGAGCAGACGAAAGAACAACGCAGGGTTCTGTGTCGTTCCTCCACGAAGAGGGGGAGCGACAACTAAGTGTAAAGGCTTCCAGTTGCATCCATTTTGTTGCAAAAGACAGAATTTCATTTTTCTTTTTTTTTTTTTTTTTTACAGCTGAGTAATATACCACTGTGTATATATACCATAATTTCTTTATCCAGGCAGTAGTTAATGGACATCTGGGTTGATTCCGTAGCTTAGCTTTTGTAACTTGAGCTGCTGTGAATGTAGAGGTACAGATAACTATTTGTTTCATATGCTGATTTCATTTGGTTTGGGTCAGTTGCGAGGAGTGGGATGGCTGGGTCATATGGTAGGTCTGTACTCAGATTTCTGAGGTATCTCCATACTATTGTCCACAATGGCTGCACCACTGTATATTTCTTTAATGTTTTGTAATTCCCTTTGTAGAGATCTTTGACATCCTTGGTTAAATTTATTCCAAGGTATTTGACTTTTCTGTAGCTATTGTGAATGGGATTATCTTAGAAGTTTTTTCTCAGCCATGGCATTCTGTGTACACAAAGGCTATTTATTTTTTTTTATTTTTTATTTTTGACAGGCAGAGTGGACAGTGAGAGAGAGAAAAAGGTATTCCTTTTCCGTTGGTTCACCCCACAATGGCCACTGTGGCCAGTGCGCTGCGGCTGGTGTGCTGCAGCTGGCACACCATGCTGATCCAAAGCCAGGAGCCAGGTGCTTCCCCTGGTCTCCCATGCAGGTGCAGGGCCCAAGGACTTGGGCCATCTTCCACTGCACTTGCTTTTATATCCTGCCACTTTACCAAACTCTTTTATGAGTTCCAATAGTCTCTCAGTGAAATCTTTTGGATCCCCTATGTATAAAATCATGTCAATGCAAATAGGGATAGTTTGACTTCCTCCTTTCCAATTTATATCCCTTTGATTTCTTTTTCTTGCATAATGGCTCTGGCTAAAACACCCAGGACTATATTGAATAGCAGTGGTAAGAGTGGGCATCCTTGTCTGGTTCTGGATCTTAGTGGGAATACTTCCAACTTTTTCCCAATCAATAAGATGCTGGCTGTGGGTTTTTCATAAATTGCCTTGATTGTGTTGAGGAATGTTCTTGCTATACCCAGTTTGCTTAAGGTTTTTTATCATGAAAGGTTATTATATTTTATCAAATGATTTCTCTATCTCTTAAGATAATCATATGGTTTTTGTTCAGTGGTTTGTTAATGTGAGGTATCACATTGATGGATTTGTGAATGTTGAACCATCCCTGCATACCAAGGATAAATCCCACTTAGTCCAAGTGAATGATCTTTCTGATGTGTTGTTGGAATCCATTAGCTAGTATTTTGTTAGGATTTTTGCATCTTTGTTATCAGGGACATTGGTCTGTAGTTCTCTTTCTCTGTTGTGCCTTTTTCTGGTTTAGGAATTAAGGTGAGGCTGGTTTCATAGAAGGAGTTTGGTAGAATTCCCTCCCTTTCTGTTGTTTTGAATACCTTGAGAAGATTTGGAGTTACTTCTTATTTAAATGTCTGGCAGAATTCAGCAGTGAACCATCTGGTCCTGGGCTTTTCTTTATTAGAAGAGTCTTTATTTCTGATTGAATCTCCATCTTGGTTATGGGTCTGTTTAGGTTTTCTGTGTCTTCATGACTGAACTTTAGTCGACTGTATGTGTCCAGGAATCTATCCATTTCTTCTAGGTTTCCCAATTTGTTGGTATACAGCTCTTTGTAGTATTTCCTGATGATTCTTTTTATTTCTGTGGTGTCTGTTGTTACATTTTCTTTTTCATCTCTAATTTTGTTGATTTTGGTCTTGTTTTTTTTTTTTTTTTTTTTTTTTGGTTAGTTGGGTCAGTGGTATGTCAGTTTTGTTTAGCTTTTCAAAAAGCAGCTCTTCATATGGTCAGAGAAGATGTGTGGTATGATTTCGTTGGTTTTTTTTTTTTTTAATTTGCTGAGATTTGCTTTATGGCCTAGCATATGGTCTATCCTAGAGAAAGTTCCATACACCATTGAAAAGAGTGTGTATTCTTCAACTGTGGGAAAAAATGTTCTATAGATACCAGTTAGGTTCATTTGGTCTATAGTATAGATTATCTCTGTTGTTTCTTTGTTGATTTTCTATCTAGTTGATCAGTCCATAGATGAAAGTCAGGTGTTGAAGTCCCCCGTTACTATTGTGTTGGAGCCTATTTCTCTCTTTAGATCTTTTAACATTTCTTTTGAATAGCCAGGCACCCTGTAATTGGATGCATACACCTTTATTACATTCACACCTTCCTGTTGAATTGATCCCTTAATCATTGCATGGTGCCCTTCTTCATCTCTTTTAGCAGCTTTTGTGTTAAAGTCTATTTTGTCTGATATTAAGATGGCTACACCTGCCTCTTTTTGCTTTTCATTAGCATGGAATATTTTTACCATTTTTTTACTTTCAACTGCGGGTATCTTTGATGGTGAGATGTGTTTCTTATAGGCAGCAAATAGATGGGTTTTGTTTTTAAATTATTTAACCAGTCTGTATCTTTTAACTGGAGATACATTTACATTCAAGGTGATATTGGTAAGTAACGACTTGGCCCTGCCATTTTTCCATAAATATTCCTATAGTTTACTTTGGATTTCCTTTGTATTTTACTAGGAGATTTTCTGCCTTCACATTATTTCATAATTATGACTATCTTTCTGTGTTTCTGTGTAAAGCACATCTTTAAGTGTCTTTTGTAAGGCTGAACAAGTGGTGACAAATTCTTTCAATATCTATCTATTATGGGAGGTCTTTATTTCACCTTCATTCATAAAAGAGAGCTTTTCAGGGTACAGTATTCTGGGTTGACAGTTTTTTCCTCTAAAGAATTTGAGTAGCTCTCTCCATTCTCTCCTAGCCTGTAGGGTTTCTGATGAGAAGTTCACTCTGAGTCTCATTGAAGATCCTCTGAAAATAATCTGGTGTTTCTCTTATGCACATTTCAGAATTTTGTCTTTATGTTTTATTGTTTAAAGTTGACTGTAGTATGTCATGGTGAAGATCTTTTCTAGTCATGTCTCTTAGGAGTTCTATGTGCTTCCTGTACTTGGACATCCCTTTCTTTCTCTATTTTGGGGGAGTTTTCTGTAATCATTTCACTAAAAAAGGCCATCTAATCCATTCTCTCTTTCCACACCTTTAGGAACTCCCAAGACCCATATTTTGGGTCATATGATAGTATCCCATCAATATCCATCACTGTTTTTAGTTTTTCTAATTTCTTTTTCTTTTTTGGGTCTGACTGAAAATTTTCCAAAGGTTCTTCTTCTAGCTCAGATATTCTTCATTCTGCCTCACAAAGTCTGTTAAAGCTTTCTACTACATTTTTATTTGATATTTTGAATTATTCATTGCTAATACTTCATTTTGATTTCTCTTTAAAATCTCAATGTCATGGGAAAAATTTCATTCATGTCATGTATGGATTTCTTTAATTCATGGATTTGCTTCTGATTGCTTTTGAGTAACCCTGTGATTGATCTTTTGAATTCCATTTCAGTCATTTCATCAATCTCTTCATCTTCACATTCTAATATTAAAATGTTGTTGTGTTGCTTTGAGGGGATCATGTTGTCTTCCTTATTCTTTTTTCATGGATTTCTGCATTAATTTTTAGGCATTTTTGAAGAAGACTTTAACTTTGAACTATGCCTCCTCTTTTACTTGGTGAAATGTTTTGCACTTTCAGTGAATACCAAAAAGTGTGTGCTGGGTGTGGCCTGGGAGCTCTGGTCAGTGCTCCAGGGCGGGGCGAGTATCCAGTGTAACACTCAAGTTGGGCATGGTAGATCTCTTATTAACAGAAGAAGGGGAATGGTCACCTTTGTTGGTGTGATCACACCCTCACCTCTCTCCTCCAAGGTGATCAATGCCCGAGTGTTAGCCCCAGTGGGTACAGCACTCATCTGCGCTGCCATGTGAACTGTAGTCTGCAGCGTCCTCACTCCAGCATGGATCCTGCTGCAATGTCCTGCTCCAGGCAGCCAGAGAGCTCTGCACATATGGAGCCACACATAGTCATTGCTGAGACCCAGCTACACCCCGTATCTTCTCGTGCAGCCACATAGTCCCCGCGGTCTCAGCACATAAGGCCCCCACAGTCACTGGGTGCAGAGGGTCCGCTCCGCCCCAGCAGCCTGTCCAGTCCACAGGGAGACATATTTTCCCTGAGCCAGCTACCTGTGGTATGTTGGGAGGTTGGGGACACTTCATAGTCTATGTGGTTGCCCAGGCTCCTGTCAGTCCTCCCAGCCAGGTTCAAAGTCAGTGAACACAGACTTTTCCCTCTGCTGGAATCTCTGGATCATACACATGCACAGGAGCCACTGGCCACTTGTTGCCTTCTCCCCGCTGCTGCTGAGCAGGTGGCTCCCTGTCTCAGCCAGTTGCTGTGCGTGCACATAAGGGCTTTCGTAGCTGCCACTTATGCCCAAAATGGAGCCTGCCCTCTCTCCCGGTACCATTGTTGGGGGCATGGGGTGAGGGAAAAGTGCCCATTTTACTTCCACTGGGTCTGTGGGTACCCCCTAGCCCCTGTGGCTCCAGGCCAGACTCACACCATGCTCCCCCTCCAGCTCTAGCACCGCAAGTTGCTGCAGTCTGATCTCACCTCCAACTCAGGGCTGGCACCCTCTCCAGCTCACGGCTGCTGGAGTCGTGGGCTGTGTCTGTGTTCGCGCTACACGTCCGCACCTTCCGCACTTGTCCTCAGCATTCTTCTTCCTTCTGTAGAGTTCCCACTGTGATTTTCCCTCTAGTTCTCTCCCAAAATACACTTCCTACACTTTTTTTTAAACTATTTATCCCTAGCTTAGAGCAGTACGTTTTTCCCTATTCTACCATCTTGGAATCTGAGCTGAAGTAAAATTTAATTTTTTAAATTTGATGTCTTTGTTGGGTTTTAGAATATAAACATCATATTATAAATTGAGATGAGCAATACACAATACATAGAATACAAAGTAGTAATAACTCAAGCTCTAGAATCATATTGCCTACATTAAAACCAGCTCTGCATTTATTAACTGTGACTTTAACCTTTCTGGAGATAAGTGTGGTAACTGCCTCCACAGTAGTGTTGCAAGGATGAAATGATGATTGGTGGAAAGTCAGAGTATATTGCCTGGCACTAGAAATGTGATATTAGCTGCTATGATCTTCATCCTCATTTTTTGACAGAATGTATAGAAAAGGCTTATTCTTGGAAAACTTGAATAAATCCTGCCATTACTATGGGGCAGAAGACTGTTCTTTGGTAGATTTGGTTTGGTTTGGTTTTGGTTTTTTGTTTCTCCCTGTTAATTTGCCTATTTGTAACTAGTTTTCTTTCCACCGGACTTGCTGTTTTATAGTTTTTAGGCAGTTAGCCATATTAACCATATTGCAAGACTATATTTTTTAAAAGATTTATTTATTTTATTTGAAATTCAGATTTACAGAGAGAAGGAGAGTCAGAGAAAGAGAGAGGTGTCTTCCATCTGCTAGTTCACTCCCCAATTGGTTGCAACAGCTGGTGCTGTGCCAGTCCGAAGCCAGGAGCCAGGAGCTTCTTCCAGGTCTCCCTTGCGGGAGCAGGGGCCCAAGGACTTGGGCCATCTTCTACTGCTTTCCCAGGCCATAGCAGAGAGCTGGATCGGAAGTAGAGCAGCCAGAACTCGAATTGGTGCCCATATGGGATGCCAGCATTGCAGGCGGTGACTTTACCTGATACACCACAGCGCTGGCCCTAAGACAATATATTTTGTCTGATGGATAATACTTGGCAATGTTTAAAACTGTGATTTTTTAATTTTCAGGAAAAAAAACAATAATGTTACCAATGACATTTAATTCTATTGGAATTCAGTTTAAATATAACTTTTTATCATACTTTTGCCCTTGCACTCAAAAAATTTTCTCATGGTATTTAAAACTCTTGAAGCTGGCGCTGTGGTGTAACAAGTAAAGCTGCCACCTGCAGTACTATCATCCCACATGGGTTCCGGTTTGAGTCCCAGCTGTTCGACTTCTGGTCAAGCTCTCTGCTATGGCCTGGGAAAGAGGCAGAAGATGGCCGAAGTACTTGGGCTCCTACACCCATGTGGAAGACCCGGAAGAGGCTCCTGGTTCCTGGCTTCAGACTGGCCCAGCTGCGGCCATTGCAGCCATCTGGGGAGTGAACCAGTGAATGGAAGACACCTTTCTCGCTCTCTGCCTCTGCCTCTCTGTAGCTCTGCCTTTCAAATAAATGAATAAATCTTAAAAAAAAAAAAAAAGACTTATGGCTGCATAACATATCATCATATGCTACAATTTTAGCTCTTGTCTTACTGATACGCCTTTAAGTGGTTTTAAAAGCAGAATGTCAGCCTCCATATTTTTTCTTAAAAATCAGTTTTGTTTGCTTTTACTAATTTTTTTTTAAGATTTTTAAAAATTTATTTGAAAGGCAGAGTTACAGTGATAGGTGGAGAGAGAGCGAGCTCCCATGGACTGGTTCACTCTCCAAATTGCCACTGCAGCCACAGGTCAAAGGCAGGAGTCTAGAATTCCTCCTGGTCTCCCACATGTATAGAAGGGGCCCAAGCACGTGGACCGTCTGCTGCTGCTTTCCTATGTGCGTTAGCATGGCGCTGGATCAGGAGTGGAGCAGAAAGGACTAGAGCTGATGCTCATATGGGATACTGGCATCACAGGAACTTAACCTGCTGCACCACAACATCAGCCCGTTTTGTTTTGCTTTTAAAAAACATGAATGAGTTAAGGGTTTTAGTAATTATGTCTAGGTCTATCTCTCTCAGTCTTAGTTTACAGGTGACTGAAGTATCTTTTTCATTTTTCAAATTTATTTTTTATTCTTTAAGCAACAAACAATGCTATGAATTTTTCCCTTTTTCAAAGTGGCACTCTTACTTGATCTTTAAATATTAGTTATTGTCAATTTTAGTAGTTTATTGTGCTATTTCATTGTTTTTTCTTTCTTACATTTTTAAAGTTGTTAACCTTGACCTTGTCTGTGTCCTTGGATAGTTACCTAGGTTATTCTTTTGTAAACTAATATAAGTATTTAGAGCAATCTATTTTCTCAAGTGCTACTTTGTCAGTTTTCCATATCTTGTAATGTTACAGCAATATCCCTCGTTTTACAAAAGTAAAGAAAATTTCTGTTTGGATTTCAGCCATGTCTGAGCGTTGTATATTTATACATATGTACATGCATACATACATATATATATATATTTATACATCAGAGTGAAGAAAGTTGAAAATTCAGACGTCTGTCCTGTTGAGGCCCTCTGACTTTCCCTATGAAGTTCCTGTGTCACTTTGCATGACTGTCCATGCACTTGAGTCTAGCCTACTAAATAATGTAGAATTTCTATAATCTAGGTTCTTCTGAGAGAAAATAAACTCTCAGCTGTTAAATTCACAAGCTTATTTGCCAGAAAGATTATCTGAAGGATCTTTAGTGTGTCCATTTGCCCATCTATTCTTCATTTTACGCTTAGCCTGGTCCAGATCACTACAGTTTTTAAAGACTACACTGTATCCTGGATAGAGTTGTCTTTTTCCATCTATAGGTTGATATCATGCTTTGGCCTCCATCAAGATTTTTTTTAAGAAATGTCTCATTAAAAATGAATTCTCTTCACATTACACGTGGTTATGAACACAAAAAGAACATTTTACCAGATTTTTGAAGCAACATGTGCTATAAAAGTGGTTTTTCAAGAACACTTTCTTGTGTCTGTGATGATGCTGAGGGTACTTGTGTTGGCCTTCAGGTAACCCATCAAACACCCTTGCTTATGGAGCAAGACACATGAGAAGACCATTTAAAGGAATAGATAGATACATTAGGGCATGGAGCCCCATCTGTGGGGGCTTGTGGGGAAAGTTTCCATAGGTAGAATTTACCCAGGTCAACCGCAGACAAATTAGTATCTGCTGGATCCCCAAATGACCACAATAGCCAGGCCAAAGTTGGGAGCCAGGAACGTTATCCTGGTCTCCCACATGGGCAGCAGCGGTTCAAATACTTGGGCCATCCTCTAGATGCCTTCCCAGGTGTGTTAGCAAGACGCTGCACTGGAAGTGGAACAGCTGGGGCTTGAACCGACACTCCTGTTCAACATGCCGGCATCACAGGTGGCTGCTTACATTGCTGGACCACAGTGCCAGCCTGTTGTTTTTATTTTTCAACAGAGACAATTCACAGAACATAAAGTGAGCCATTTTAACATGTACACCTCAGTGACCTTTAGTGTATTCATAATGTTGTACAGCTCTCTCTGTTCGGTTCCAAAATATCCTCATCTCCTCCCGCAGAGGAAGCCTCCAGCCCATTAAGGTGTCACTTCTCATTTCTTTAACCTGCCTCTACTCCTCATTACTGGCAACCACTAATCTGCTTCTTGTCTCTGAGGCTTTCCCAGTTCTGGAAATTTCGAGTAAATGGGTCACTGTTGTATGACAATAATGTTGTTGGGAAGATTGACATCAGAATATCCCCAGAAAAGGCCTTTTCTCAGATATAATACCAGGAGAAGCAGTGCTGATTAAATCCTCCTTTCCTCTGGCTACCTTGCTGTTCACAAACAGTGGCTGCCCTCTGCAATTGTAGATAACCTTATGATAATACTTAGTTCTGATTCTACGTCTAGCGTAACCTCATTTTCTTAAACCTCCCCCCTGTATATACATACACATTCCTATATTTTTTATTTTGTGTGTATCTCTGTAGCTGCTTCATATTCTCTTTTGCAATGAGACTGGCATAAATAAAAATTAGATCAAATATACTTTTGAATATGTTTATTTTTCTTTTCTCAGGCATATTGGTTTGTTAAATTAGCACAGAAAGCCCTGAGTGAGAGACAGTTTATCATAACTAAAATATGGATGTCTGGGATCAGAGAGAGAAAGATATAAACCTCAGCTCCTGCTGCTCATTAGCATCTTTCAGATTCACTTTCCTGATCTGTGATCTGGAGACAGTGTTACTGTTGATCTCATAGATTTCTGCAAAAATAAGAGTTGTACCTAGCTACCTTATAAGACTTGTGTAAGGATTAAATGAAAATGCATATAGAAAGCTCAGTATAATGCCTACCGTTCAGGGAGTGCTTATAATGTCAGCTCTTTTTTTTTTTTTTTTTAATTTTTTTTTTGGCATTTTTTTTAACTTTTATTTAATGAATATAAATTTCCAAAGTACGATTTATGGATTACAATGGCTTCCCCCACATACCGTCCCTCCCCCCCACTCCCCTCCCCTTTCCCACTCCCTCTCCCCTTCCATTCACATCAAGATTCATTTTCGATTATCTTAATATACAGAAGATCAGCTTAGTATACATTAAGTAAGGATTTCAACAGTTTGCACCCACACAGAAACATAAAGTGAAAAATAATAGATGATTTTTTTTTAAATGATGATGAAATCAGATCAGACCTATTGTCATGTTTAATCCCAGTGAGAGTCAAGTTGGGAGTTGATTATTTCTTTTTTTTTTTTTTTTTTTTTTTTTTTTTTTTTTTTTACAGAGGATCAGTTTAGTATACATTAAGTAAAGATTTCAGTCGTTTGCACCCCCATAGAAACACAAAGTGAAATATATTGTTTGAGTACTCGTTATAGCATTAAATCTCAATACACAGCACATTAAGGACAGAGATCCTACATGAGGAGTAAGTGCACAGTGACTCCTGTTGTTGTATAATGTCAGCTCTTAGAATTTTAATGTGTACAGGTGTTGGTGATGGTAACCTGGCTTCAAAGAGTTATTAAAACCTGAAAGTAATGGCAAAATATTTCTGAAGAGGGGTCCTGCATATTTAATCAGATTCTTCAAAGGAACAATGAACTAACACAGCCCCCCAAAAAAATAAGAATCACTGAAAAACATAATTTCATTTTGAATATTTAAAATAACTATCTAATTACTGTTTAACTTTAATATTTATGTTCCAGTTTGCCCTGATTTTGATAAGGGTGTAAGTTTTTAATAAGTTAAATTTCATCTAGGATTTAACTAGTTTTTCTTAGAAATTTCTGAAACAAATATTGCTGACATTACAAATGACTTTTTAAATTGAGGGTATTTTTATTCTAAAATGTCCTCATAGCAATCTTATTTTTCTTTCTTTACATTGGCATGATAGACTTAATATACCATCTTTTAACTTTCTGTCTGTTGGTAACATTTAAAGCTTGACTCATTAGCCTAGGTATAAAATATTATGAAATTTGCTTTTTGTCCCCTTTTTATAAGGTAACTCAAACAGATACATTTATTGACATGATTGTTATTACTGATCTTTTTCTTTCATTAAGTTTTTTTATTGTTGTTTTGTTGTCATTTGCTGTCTGTGGTACCTTTGAATTTATTTACTTTTATCATAATTATACCTTTTAATGTTAAAATGCATGCTAATATAATTTTTTCTAATATTTCCATTCCAGAAGAAAATAAGAATATTTCTAAAAATAGAGATCATTTTTAAGGGACAAAATAACTTTTTTATCAAAAAGTTCAAAATAAATAAGACATGCTTAGTTCATGTGATGGCAAATTGCAGTTCTTAAAGACTACTCAAAAGCTGAGTGGAAATGAAAATTGAGTCTTTGGGCTTGTATGTCTGGTCAGAGACATGTACATGTTCATATCTGGATATGAGTGTAAAATGTATCATTGTTCACTACCCAAGATCTTATCTCCCAACTCAGTCAGCCATTTGCAAATAATGCATTTTCTCTTTCCCAAAAGTTTTCGTTAAAGGCAGCCCTTAGTGTTCACAGGTTTTGCATTAGCCAATTAAACCAACTGCAGATCAGAAATATTCAGAAAAAAGTTATCCATACTGAACAGTGCAGAGACATTTTTCCACATCGTTATTCCTCAAACAATGTAACAGCTATTTTCATAGCATTTTCATTATATTAAGTATTATAAGTAATCAAGAGATGATGTAAGGCCTGCTGGAAGATGTGCATAGTCGTATTTAAATATTCTGCCATTTGATATAAGAAACTAGAGCATGTGCAAATTTTGGTATCCACAAGGGGCTTTGTGACTGATCCCCTATGGATGCTGAAGGGTGACTGTGCTGTGTGAACCTTTCTGTTCGGTGTTCTCTCAGTCCTTGATCTTTACTGTTTTATTAGAGTATTGGCATGGGAAGTAACAATAGCATCTTGGAAAGACACAAGAACATCCCATCAAGCTACATTTCTGCTCATTCTTACTAATCCTATAAGACTAAAACAGGGGTTTATACTAACTTGGGTCATAATTAAATGAAAAAATATTATTTATGTCTCTTTGCCACCTTAAAATATTGGACATAACCAGAATTTGTGGAAAATGATGGGGGGGGGGAGCATATGCTGCATCTGCATCGCCCCCTGCATCCTTTGCAATATCCTGTTATAATTTCTCTGTTTTGTTGTTGTTGTTGTTTGCTGAGATTTATTTTATCCATCTTAAGCTGTGGAGCTTCTTTAGTTGGCACCTTAATTGTTTTACCACAAATCTGTTTCCTATTCTGTTGCTAAGCTGACCCATACACACACGTCTCATTTGAAATTTCCCAACTTAGACTTGGATATATATTTTTTATCTACTCTGAAGCTCAAGTCATTATTTCCTTATACTTCTACACTCTTTTGCTATACTAGTCTGCAGTTTCAGAATTTTAAAAATTTTCCATGACCTGAAGTTTCACCCAATAAAAAACCACCAACTCCTTAAGCTCAGAATTGTAGGAACCAGAGACCTATTTTGCTCTATCTGAGCACCATGAATCTGGTTTTTAAAGGGTTTGGGCCATATAATTATCAAAGCCTGTTTTTTTATTTATTGAGAATATTTTATTTTCTGATTTTTAATGCTTAGTTTGACATTTGAATTTTGAAATAGAAATAGCATTTATGAGATGATTTGAAAAACTGTGTACAGGATTCTGCTTCTGATGATGGCTGAAACTGGACCAACCTTCAAAATATTGCAGTGATAAATTCTGGACAAAATATAAAAATTACTGAAGGCACTGGAGAACAACCACTTAGAAGGAAGAAATAGCACTGAGTGAGTTTCCTGTTTTTTACAGCTTCTAGCCTGCGGGAAGATCCCATCCATGGGACAGCCAAAACTTGAACAGAAATGTGTTTTGGTGGCTTGAAAAATCAGGATATAAAATTCTGGCAACTACCACAATGGAAACTGAGTGGGAAATCTCAAGAAGAAGATGGCCGGATAGAAGAAACCACACATCTTGATTATAAACACTCCCAGATTTCTATCTCATGCTTGCAGTATACATGCACATGACTGACCCTAAGCAGAAATTAAGGACAAGGAAGTTGACTGAGGTTTCAGCTTCTATCTATGCATGGAAAACAGAGTTTGATATTTAAGTGCAGCCAAGTTGGTTATTGGCTAAAACAAACAGAAAGCAGTACTTATCGGTAGAAAACAGCACAAAAAATAGACTCTAAAATATGTCACTCACAATGTCCAGGACATAACCCAAAGTTGTAAGCTATGTGAAGAAACAGGAAAAAGATAACTTACATGAGCAAAGAGTAAAACACAACCCAAAAATATATATATATATACAGTGGAAAAACCCTCAACCCAAGATGACAAGATTAACAAAGATTTTATCATCTCCTCAACAATATAAAGGAAAATGCACGTAGGTAAATAAATAACTAGGAAATCCTCAAGTGAAATAGAAATTTTTTTTTGAAAAGATAAAGGAGAATTCTAAAATTTAAAAATACAGTATTTAAAATAAGGGGCAGCAGTTGTGGCAGAGTGGATTAAGCCATCACTTGGGATGCCTGCATCCTTATCAGAGTGCTAGTTCAGGTTCCAGCTCCTCTGCTTCCCATCTAGCTTCCTGTTGGTGCACCCAGAAAGGCAATGGAAATGGCCCACATACTTGGGTCCCTGCCACACATGTGGGAGACCCATATGGAATTGCAAGCTATTGTCTTGGGCCCCAACCCTAGCTGTTGTAAGCATTTGGGAAGTGAATCAGTAGATGAAAGACCTCTTTCTCTCTGTGTCCTTGCTTCTTTGTCACAGCCTTTCAAATAAATAAGTAAGTCTTAAAAAATTAAATAAGCCGCTGTTAGGCTTAACATCAGATTGGTGATGAATAGTCAACCAGAAGATTGATCAGTATAAATTACCCACTCTGAAGAACAGAGGATGATGGAAAAAGAGTATAACAAAAAGAACAGAGGTTTATGGTCTAATCGTTTGTAATTAATGTTCCAGAAGTAAAAGAAAAAAACATAAAGTTGGAAAAATATTTTAAGAAATAATGACCTAAACTTTTCAATTTGGGTAGAAGATGTCAATCTGTGGATTCAAGAAGCTCACCAGTCCCAATTTGATAAATATAAAGAAAATTGCACCTACGCTCATCACAGTCAAAGTACTTCCAATTAAAAATAAAGAGAAAATCTTGAGATAGAAGAAAATGAATTACAGAATTACAAAGAAGAGCAACAATTCAAATGATACATTACTTCTCAACAGAATTAATGGAGGCCAGCAGTTATGGAAACATCTTTAAAATGCTGAAAAAAAAAAGTATGTCAACTCTGCATTCAGTAACCTGTGAAAATGTTTTTTAAAAATAATAGGTTCAGAAAAAGGAAAACTAAGGTAGTTACCAGTATACCTGTACTACAAGAAATGCCAAGAAAATTCTACTGAAGAGAAATAAAATTAGCTTGAATTTCAGCCCTTTAATAAGGAATGAAGAACACAAGAAATAGTAAATACATGGGTAAATATGACATTAATTTATTTAAATTATATATGGTCATTTAAAGCAAAACTTAAAATACTAAAAGGTTTGCAGACTTAGATTGATACATAATTCAATATATATAGCAATTATAGAAAAAAGAACAGGAGGTAAATAGGTCAGTATGGTTGCAAAGTTCTCACATTTTATATAAAGTGGTATGATATTAACTATTACTTAATTATGAGAAGTTTAAAATATGTATATATAAATACATATAAATTTCTAGAGCTATAATTCTGAAACTTTTTTTCACAAGACCCATTATACTCAAAATTTATTAAGAACCCCAATGAGCTTTTGTTTATATTACATCCTTCATTATATACTGTATTAGAAACAAAAATTTGGAAATTATAAAATATGTACTTTTAAAATTCATTTAAATAATAAACCCATTACTTGTTAACATAAATTACATGCTTTTATGAAAATACTTGTTTTCCAAAACAAAAAAATAGTGAACTTTTGCAAATCTCCTTAATATCTGACTTAATAGAAGAGAGCTAGATTTTCTGTCTGCTTCTGCATTCAGTCTGTTATGCTATATTGTTTAGGTTGAAGTATATGAAGAAAGTCCATCCTCACACATGAGTCTATGTAGTTGGAGAATGGAGGATTTTAATAGACTTTTCAGGTGATTGTGGATATCTTCTTTAATGCTGTACCAAAACTCAGGAGCTGGAAGTTTCTTGAAGGTTAGTTGCCATGTAGAATCTAAAATCATACTAGAGAACTTTCTGAACTCTCCATTCGTCAATGATTTTGAGACATGTACTGATCATTTATCAAAGAGTGGTCACAGATCTTGTAAACGTGGATGCATTTTATGAGATAACATGCAAAATCACGTGTGTTAATATCACAGCACCTCATCAGAATAATTTTTCAGTTTTGGGAAGCTGTTGGTCATGGATATAAGTACATACTAGTTTCCCAGGAATCCTAATTTTCACTCAGAAGTTCAAATTTCATCGTTGACAGTAAACAGATATTTTCTTTGAAAGGATAGGTTCATTTTATTTTTGAAAAAATGTATGTCTAGTAGTTGTCTGAGTATTTTTTTCTACCATAATTGTCTGTTAATTTAAAAAGTGATGATCTGTGAAAAAACTGACTACTTCCACTACATGTCATCACATAAATTCTGTCCCTGTACATAACCACTGACTCAGTGAGAAGCAGAATTGCTTCACGTGCACATCTCATCTCATCACATAGAATATTAAATAGAGATGTACTCGAGTCAGTATTTCATAAATATTTGCACTGATCCATCAATGATATCCCTAAATGAAACTGACTTACCTTTTTAGCTGAGAGTACACGGAGGTAAAGAATACATAGTTACCTTCAGTACAGTTCAGTGCCAATGCCTGGGTTTGTGCTAAGACTCAGCAATTCTACACACCATTGTTTTTGTACCTTTAGTGAAAATAGCAACACGGTTAATCCAGGATAAACAGAAAATTTACTCAGTACTGAGTATTTCAGTACCACTGTGTTTCCTGTCAGGTACTGACGTAGAAGACTGTCTTCCTGCATGATTGAGTCACGCTGACACCATATAAATACAAATATAAATACCTTCTACAACTGTGGATTCATCCTTTTTTAAGGCAAAAGCACAAAATTATAGACAAGCTATTAAGTCAGTCTTCATGTATTCAGTAAAATCTGTCAGTTAATTTCTGTGTTGCTGAAAAGTGGCAGGGCCCCCGTGTCTTTTATGAACTTTTCCATATAACGGCATTCAGTTGTATGAGGCTTTACCAGTCTCTCGGGTGTTGTGTACTTTAATGGCCAGTGCAGTGTAATGTCTCAGCCTGTAAAATGCTTCAGTGGCTTTTTTTTTCCATTTCATTCTGGAAAGTTAGAATAACACTATTTGGTGTTTACGCATTCACCACACCTGCATTTAAATTGTCGATTCCTTTACTTTAAGCTCTGAATGATTGGTTGGTCTCAAAAGGATACTGCAGCTTAACATGGGCCAAAAACTATTCAAAAATGTTCTGTTGCAGAAGACACAACAAGGTAAACTGTTAACATTTATAAAACCTGTTGAAAATGATTTTCATTAGATTCTGATTCCTTATTTACAGTTTTACCCAGTTCCTTTGAGGTAGATTCCTCCCTTCATTGAGTGGGAGAACTCTGACACTTTTATCTTCTCAGGATCTTAGAGGTAAAAAAGAAGGTTTTTTTTTACTGTGCCAAAATACATATAAAATTTACCATTTTAACCATTTTAATTAGTTCAGTAGTATTAAGTGCATTCACATTATTCTGCAACCATCACCACCATCCATTTCTAGAACATTTTTCTCATCCCATAATGAATCTCTGTACCCATTAAACAATACTCCCCATTCCTAAACCAATGGTTCATCTTTTAAAGATTTATTTGAAAGAGTAACAGATATTGCAAAACGTGCATGGTATACATGCTTGTATCCTTGTGTTTCCAGTTACAGAGAGAGAGCAAGCTTCCATCTATTGGTTCACTCCCCAAATTTCTGCAACCTCTGGGACTAGACCAGGCTGAAGCCAGGAACCAGGAACTCCATTTGGGTCTCCCGCAGGTGTGGCAGAACCCAAGTACTTGGGGCATCAGCTGCCACCTCCCAGGATCAGGGTCGGAAGCAGAGGCAGGGCTTGATCACAGACATTCTGATATTCCCAAACAGCGGCTTAACCTTCTCAATAAGCTGTTCCTACATATTAAAAAAATTGTAATTTGTGAATTTGAGAGTAAAATAATTCTAAAATGAGTTTTAATTTTTGTAAAGAAATTCTTTTTTAATATTTTTTAAAAGATTTATTTTTGGGGGCCAATGCTGTGGCATAGTGGATTAAACATGCGCCTGTGGCACCAGCATCCCATGTGGGTACCTGTTCGAGTCCTAACTGTTTCACTTCTAATCCAGCTCCCTGCTGATGGCCTATGAAAGCAGTAGAAGATGGCCCGAATGCATGGGCCCCTGCTCCTGGCTCCTGGCTTCGGATAGGCTCAGCTCCAGCTGTTGCAGCTATTTGGGGAATGAACCAGCAGTTGAAAGACCTCTCTCTCTGTCTCTTCCTCTCTGTCTGTAGCTGTGCCTCTCAAGTAAAAGATTTGTTTGTTTGTGTGTTTATTTATTTGAAAGTCACAAGTATAGCAAGAGAGGGAGAGATAGAGAGAGGAGGGAGATCTTCCGTCTACTGGTTCACTTCCCAAATGGCTGCAATGACCAAGGATGGACTAAGCCAAAGCCAGGAGTCAAGAGTTTCATCCGGGTCTCCCATGTGGGTGCAAAGGCCCGAGCAGTTGGGCCATCCTCCACTGCTTTTCCAGGCACATTACGAGGGAATTGGTTCAGAAGTGGAAAAGCTGGACCTTGAACTGGTACCCATACGGGGTGCCAGCTCTGCAGACCGTGGCTTAACTGGCTACGCCACAGCTCCAGCCCCAATATTATTTTTTTTATGTATTAATCTATTCAATAGAGCTTCATCTGCTGTTACACTCCCCAGATACATACAATGACCAGGCTGGGCTAGGGCTGTGAACTAGGAATGCAATCCAGGTTTCCCATGTAGGTGACAGAAACCCATTTATTTTAGCCATCACACTTGCCTCGCAGGGTCTGCATCAGCTAGAGTAAAGCCAGGGGCAGATGTCAAACCCAGGCATTCTGAAATGGGACACAGGCATCCTAACCAGTGTCTTGACCACTAGGTCTACAGAAACACCCCAGAAAGGAAGAAAATTCTTAAATATTATAAAACACTTCTGCCTGATATATATACTTGTATTCTTGTGTTTCCATGTAGATGCAAAGAAAATTTTAGGATTTCAAAAAAATTATTAAATGATAATGAGGTTTCCATGTGTACAGTAGTTATAGCTGAAAGAAACTAGCACAAACTGTAAAAATACAGAAAACAGTTAATCTCTGAAAATATATATATTTATAAACTACCATATCAAATATTCTAGAAAACAAAAGAATACATATTAACAGAGTGATGGTATCATCACCTATTATGTAGCCTCTGGAGAGCTCTATACTCGAGAAAGAATTTTGCATAACAGGCAAACTAAGTTCTAGTATTTTTTAAATAGTTTTGATGTTGGTGTTTAGTATCCGTGGACCACACTTGAAGAACTGCTGCCCAGTGGCCGGTGTTGTGAAGCAGCAGGCTGAGCTGCTGCCTACAACACCAGCATCCCATGTGAGAACCAGTTCGAGTCTCTGCTGCTCCATTTCCAGTTCAGCTCCCTGCTAATGTTGCCTGGGAAAGCAGTAGAAGATGGCTCAAGTACTGGGCTCCTTCTACCCATATGGCAGACCCAGATGGAGTTCCAGGCTCCTGGGTTTGGCCTGGTCTATCCCTGACCGATGCAGATATTTGGGCAATAAACCAGCAAATGGAAGATCTCTCTCTGTGTGTCTCTCTCTTTCTCTCTCTGTCTCTCCCTCTGTCTTTGTAACTCTTTCAAATAAAATCTTTAAAAAAAAAAACAACTGCCCTCAAGCAAGACCAATAACAAACCACAAAAAGAACAAACATAAAACAGTAAAATATAAAGTCTAAATCCATATGTATCACTAATTATATTAAATGTTAATGGACTAAACACTCTATTGAAAAGTGAATACTGTCAAAATGGTTTTTTAAGACTGACCTGTGTCATAGTTTCAGAATGTATGTTACCATAAAGACATATTTGGGGGCCGGCGCCGCAGCTCAATAGGCCAATCCTCCACCTAGCGGCGCCGGCACACCGGGTTCTAGTCCCAGTCGGGGTGCCGGATTCTTTCCCGGTTGCCCCTCTTCCAGGCCAGCTCTCTGCTGTGGCCAGGGAGTGCAGTGGAGGATGGCCCAGGTGCTTGGGCCCTGCACCCCATGGGAGACCAGGAAAAGCACCTGGCTCCTGCCTTCAGATCAGCACGGTGCGCCGGCCGTGGCGGCCATTGTGGGGTGAACCAACGGCAAAAGGAAGACCTTTCTCTCTGTTTCTTTCTCTCACTGTCCACTCTGCCTGTCAAAAAAAAAAAAAAAAAGACATATTTGGGGATGGAGGAGTGTTTATTCTAGCCCATGTCCCATATCGGATTTCTGGGTTCAATACCCAACCCTGGCTCCTGATTTCAGCTTGCTAATGCATACCCTGGCAGGTAGGGTGATGACTCAAGTTTGAGCTCCTGTTACCCAAGTGGGGAATCTGGATTGAGTTCCAGCTCCCAGCTTCAGCACTGTCTAGTCACAGCCTTTGTGGGCATTTGCGGAGTGAACCAGCAGTTAGGAGCTCACTCACTCTTTCATCTTTCTCTCTCTGCCTATCAAAAAACAGAAAGAAAGAAAAGACAGATATAGATTGAAAACAAATAGATGGAAATTAGTATGTTAGATACTAGTTTCAATAAGCATACCAGGCTATGATTAAATAGACTTCAAGACAAAGAGTGTTACCCAATATAAAAAGGTGCATTTGATCAGGAAGACATAATAATGATAAATAAGTGCATGGAGCCCAAATAATAAGAAACAGACAAAAATAAGCCTATAGAGCTTTTAATACCTAATCCTCAACAATTGATTTAAAAAATCAGTAAACAGAAAACCTGAACAGTTTTCATTGCCTGTGAGCTTTTTGATGCCCAATAACCTGAGTATCTACATATCTTTCAACTTAACATGGAAATGATTATCAAAATAAGCCATACAAGGGACCATAAGACAAATATCAATACATTGAAAAAGATTGGAATCAGGGAATGTTCTCTGGCCACAAGGCAATTAAATATTGATAATATGGTTACATGTATATGGAAATTATACAATATAAAATAACTCATAGGTAAAACGAGAACTCACAAGGGAAATTACAAAGTATTTCAAACTGAAAGTTAATGAAATACAATAAAATTTATGGAATGCAGCCAAAATAGGAAAAAGAGAAAAGTATAGTTTTAAATCCTGTATTGGAAAAGAATATAAAATCAGTGATTTAGGTTTCCTGTTTTGAATCACAGGGGTGGAATAAAGTAGAGAAACAGAAAAAAGTGGGGGGGCTCCCAAAATTCAGTAGAAGGACTGAAGTGGCAAAGAATGGAAGTCAATGAAACAGAAAGTAAGTAATAAATTAAAGTCAAAAGTTGACTCTTTGAATACATAAGCAAATTTGATCTACAGGAAAAAAATATAAATGCCATGAACGAAAGCATGGTGTGTCATTATATTACTGTAGACCTTAAAAGATATCTAAGGGAGTATTATGACCTCCTTGCTGATAAATTTAACAAATGGACAAATGGTTTTTGATATATTGTTTAAAATATTTATTATTTCAAAGGCAGAGAGAGAAGTCTTCCATCTGCTGGTTCACTCCCTAGATGGCCACAACAGCCGGAGCTGCACCTTTCTGAAGCCAGGAGCTTCTTCTGGGTCTCCCACAAGGGTGCAGGGGCCCAAGGACTTGGGCCATCTTCCACTGCTTTCCCAAGCCGTAGCAGAGAGCTGGATCACAAGTGGAGCAGCCGGGACTTGAACTGGCACCCATATGGGATGTCAGTGCTGCAGGTGGTAGCTCTACCCACTATGCCACAGCGCTGGCCCCATGGACAAATTATTTTCAACATACAACTTGAGTCTGGTGCTGTTGCACAGCAGTTTAAACTGCCACTTGGGACACGTGCAAGCTGTATCAGAACATCATGACAGTTCCAGCAACTGAGGTCCTTAACCAGCTCTCCTCTAATGTGCCTGGGAAGCAAAAAAAAATGATGGCTGAAATACTCAGTTCCTTGCCATGTATGTGGGAGACCAGATGGAGTTCCTGGCTCTTGGCTTCAGCCTGCTCCAGCCCCACCTGTTGTGGCCCCTTTGAGAATGAACCAGTGGATTGAAGATTGCTTTCTCTCTGTGTCACTCAGCCATTCAAGTAAATAAATTTGAAGAAGAAAAAACACCAATATTAAACTCTTAGAAAATAGAGGAGAACCAAAGCCAGGAGCCTTGAATTCTGTCCAGGTCTCTTGGATAGAGGGCAGAGACCCAAGTATTTGAGCCATAATCTGCTGCCTCCCTGAGGTGTGCTTTAGTAGGGAGCTGGATTGGAAATGGAGTAGCTGGAACTTCAACCAGGGCTCTGAAGTGGGATGCCGATGTTGGAGACAGCAACTTAGCTCACTGTGTCACAACATTGGCCCCAAATAAGCCTTAAAACAAAATGACATTCTGGAAGTATAAAAGACACTCTAGGTTTCAAAGACTTAGTATTCAAGAAAGAATATAGGGGCCAGCACGTGGCACAGTGGGTTAAAGTCCTGGCCTGAAGCGCCGGCATCCCTTATGGGTGCTGGTTCTAGTCCCGGCTGCTCCTCTTCCGATCCAGCTCTCTGCTGTGGCCTGGGAAAGCATTTGAAGATGGCCGAAGTCCTTGGGCCCCTGCACCCATGTGGGAGACTTGGAAGAAGCTCCTGGCTTCGGATTGGTGCGGCTCCAGCTGTTGCGGCCATCTGGGGAGTGAACCAGCAGATGGAAGATCTCTCTCTCTGTCTCTACCTATCTCTGTAGCTCTGACTTTCAAATAAATAAATATTTAAAAAAAAAATGTGGGGCCGGCACTGTGATGCAGCAGGTTAACACCCTGGCCTGAAGCACCGGCATCCCATATGGGCACTGGTTCGAGTCCCGGTGCTCCACTTCTGATCCAGCTCTATGCTATGGTGTGGGAAAGCAGTAGATGGCTGAAGTCCTTGGGCCCCTGTACCCATGTGGGAGACCTGGAAGAAGCTCCTGGCTCCTGGCTTTGGATCGGCACAGTTCCAGACCTTGCTGCCATCTGGGGAGTGAACCAGCAGATGGAAGACCTCTCTCTCTCTCTGCCTCACCTCTCTCTCTGTAATTCTGACTTTCAAATAAATAATCTTAAAAAAATGTAAAAAAGTTTTAATGAAACTTTATGTAAGTGTACTTCAAAAAGTTCATGGGGAAATGGAATTAAAAGCTAAGTTTATTTTGGAGCAAATTTTTTAAAATAATTTTTTAAAAATTTATTGTTTATTTATTTGAAAGGCAGAGACAGAGGGAAAGACAAATCTTATTGGTTTATTCCCCAAATGCCTTCAACCACTGAAGCTGGGCCAGGTCAAAACCAGGAGCACAGAAGTCAATCTGGGTTTCCCACAGGTGGCAGGGACCCAAGTAACTGAGCAGTCAACTGCTGCTCCCAGGTACACGTTAGCAGGTAGCTGGAATTGGGAGCAGACCCAGCTTGCGCCGAGGCTCTGATGTGGGATGTGGGCATGCCTGTCCAGGAACACTTCTCAGTAGGTTTATGAGGCCAGCATTACACTAATAACTAAAGTTAATAGAATAGGGGCCAGCAGTGTGGCATGGCTGGTAAAGCTGCCACCTGCAGTGCTGGCATCCCATATGGGCAGCAGTTGGAGTCCCAGGTGCTCCACTTCCAATCCAGCTCTCTGCTAATGGCCTGGTAAAGCAATAGAAGGTGGCCCAAGTCCTTGGGCACCTGCACCCAGGTGGGAGACCCGGAGGAAGCTCTGGCTCTTTTGGCTATTTGGGGGAGTGAACCAGCAGATGGAAGACCTCTCTCACTCTCTCTGACTCTCTAACTCTGCCTTTCAAATTAATAAATTTTTTTTAAACTGAATACAATAGGAAGATCTTTCTCTCTGTCTGTAACTCTGTCAAAAAAAACTGAATACAATAAATAAAACTTATAAAACAGTGACCTTTATACTGAGACAAAATATCTGATCAACATACTAAAAAAATACAAAATAACAAAGAAAAATTTATCACAGAAATGCCAGCTTGGCTTGTTTAGTATTTATTTCATTTTATTTGAAATGCACAAGACAGAAAATGATCCTCCATCAGCTGGTTTATTCCCCCTAATGCCTACAACATCTGGAGCTGGGCCAGGCCAGAACCAGGAGCCAGGAACTCAACCCAGGTCTCCCACACAGGTAGCCATACCTACTGTCTCCCAGGGCGCACACCAACAGCAAACTGGAATTGGAAATGGAGCTGGTACTCAAACCCAGGCACTCTGGGAAAGGATATTGGCATTACAGGCACTGGGCATAACTACTGAACAAAGTGCCTACCCCACACATTGGTTTAAACTTCCAAATCAATATTGGCCGGCGCCGCGGCTCACGAGGCTAATCCTCCAACTTGCGGCGCCGGCACACCGGGTTCTAGTCCCGGTTGGGGCGCCGGATTCTGTCCCGGTTGCCCCTCTTCCAGGCCAGCTCTCTGCTGTGGCCTGGGAGTGCAGTGGAGGATGGCCCAGGTGCTTGGGCCCTGCACCCCATGGGAGACCAGGAAAAGCACCTGGCTCCTGGCTCCTGCCATCGGATCAGTGCGGTGCGCTGGCCACAGCGCGCTGGCCGCGGCGGCCATTGGAGGGTGAACCAACGGCAAAGGAAGACCTTTCTCTCTCTGTCTCTCTCTCACTGTCCACTCTGCCTGTCAAAAAATAAAAAAATAAAAAATAAAAAAAAATAAACTTCCAAATCAATATAAATCACTTTATATTATATAAATCAATATAAATCACATTAAGGGAACAAAGAATAAAAATCACACAATCATTTCTATATATATAGAAAAAGCATTTGACAAAATTTAGCACCCTTCATGATTAAAAAACCGAAAAAATCAACCAGTCCCTCAGCTAAAAGGGAATGGAAGGAAAATCCTCTTGACAAAAGAGAACTGTAAAAAAAAAAAAAAAAACCTACAATCAAGGGGTCGTGTTGTGGTGCAGTGCCGCCTGCAATGCCAGCATTCCATATGGCCCTAGTTCACGTCCCATCTGCTCCACTTCTAACCCAACTCTCTGCTTATGGCCAAGGAAAGCAGTGGAAGATGGCCAAAATCCTTGGCCCCCTGCACCCATGTGGGAGACCTGGAAGCAGCTCCTGGATCCTAGCTTCAGCCTGTCCTAGCCTCAGCTAATGGGGCCATTTGGGAGTGAACCAACAGTTGGAAGATCTCTGTCCCTCCCTCCATCTCTCTCTGACTTTCAGATAAGCAAACAAATCATTTAAAAAAAAATTTTTTTAAACCCCACAATCAACATCCTACTTAAATGTTGAGTGATGTGCACCTAAAATTGGTAACAAAACAAGGAAGTTAACTCTTCAGTATTCCAATAAGGCAAGAAAAACAAAGGGTATAAATGGAGAGTTTCTAATTGCAGATAACATGATTGTGGAGAACATCTTAAGGAATTTACACACCACTTTGAACTAATTGCATTTGGCAAGTTCTCAGGTTATGGTCAAAGTAAAAAATGCATTTTATTTTATATATACCAGGATGAATCAATTAGAAAATGAAATCTGAAAGACAATAACAATTACAAGTAGTGTCAAAAAAGGAGATACTTAGGAGTAAATTTTCCAGAACCCAGGCAATAGTTGTGTACTGAAGACCACAAAATATTGCTGGAAATGAAGAAATCAATGAAGTGATACCATGTTCATGGACTGAAAGATGCAGGAGTGTTAAGATGGCAATTATCTCCAATTTGATATATAGATTCAGTACAACCCCACTCATACTCTTGTATGTATTAAAAAGAGAAATTGACAAGTTGACAGACTCATCAAGTTGTTTATGTTAAATATGTGCATGTTTTTTGCACATCAGTTGTATAAACCTCAATAAAGTACTTTAAAAATGGACAATTCCCAAAATGTATACATAAATGAAAAGAACCTAAAATATTTATAGTGCTTCCCCACAGAACTTTTCTGTAGTGATGAAATATTTTACACCTGTACTGTTCAGTAGGAAGTGTGGCTACTGAGCACTGGTAAGGTGGCTAGGCAATAGGAACTGAACTTTGAATTTAATTTAAATGTAAAATTCACATGGGGCTAGTAGCTACAACTGTAGGAAACATTTTTTGCAGAAAGTAACCCTGAAAAAAAGTTTACCACATTACTTTGAATCTTAATATTAAACTATAATTATTGATATAGTGTGCTACTGGCATAAGAGTAGACAAATAGATGAGTAGAACAGAACGAGAACTTAAAAATCAATCCATATTTACATGACCTTTTAATTTTGTCTCCAGAAAGGAATTATATTCTCAAGGGAAAATTTGACAAAACCTCTTTTAACTATTTTCTTACAGTTTTAAATGAATATTTATATGATGATATGCTTAGTTATGGGTAATATTTCTTAAATAATCACCTCTAAATCTTAAATATTCCTTTTGAACAAAATAAATGACTATTTTTAACTTCAGGAAGGTAAAGTTTTTTTAAATTTGTTATTTATATAGCTGGAACAAATTTTGTGTGCCCCATATGTATTTTTAGGAACATAATGATAGTTTTCACCTTCCCTCTCTTCCTCCCACCCTCCCTCCTCTTTTCTTCCATATTTTCCTTTTAATTTTTGCAATGACATACTTTCAATTTACTTTAATCACAGGCTTAGTCCTCCAGTAAATAAATAATTCAACAAGTAGTAGTAGAAAAACCATTGCTCCTCAGAAGTATAGACAAGGGCTGTAAATAGTAATTGATCTTTAAGATGTCAATTTCACTTATACTTTTTTTTTGTACTCTACGTATTAGCACAAAAACATGAAATTTGTCTTTTTGGGACTGGCTTACTAAGCATAACGGTCTCCAGTTGTATCCATTTTGTTGTGAAAAACAGGGTTTCATTCTTTTTTATGGCTGAGTAGTGTTCCATCGTGTATATATATCACAATTTCTTTAATCCAGTCCTCAGCTGATGGACTTCTGGGTTGTTTCCATATCTTGGCTGTTGTGAATTGAGCTATTATAACATGGGGGTACAGATAACTCTCTCATGTGCTGAGTTCATTGCCTTTGAGTAAACTCCCAGGAAGAGAATGGCTGAGTCATGTGGTAGATCTGTTGTCAGATTGCTGAGGAATCTACATACTCTCTTCCATAATGGCTGTACTTGTTTACGTTCTCACCAACACTATATTAGGATTTTGGATGATAGCCGTTCTGTGTTGAATTTGCATTTCCCTGATGCTAGTGATCCTGAGCATCTTTTTCTTTTTTTAAAATGTATTTATTTGAAATAGTTACAGAGAGAGGGAGAGACAGAGAGAAAGAGAACTTCCATTTGCTGTTTCATTCCCCAGATAAGCACGATGGCCAGTGCTGGGCCAGGCCAAAGCCGGGAGCTAGGAGCTTCTTTCACGTCTCCCACGTGGGTCGCAGGGGCCCAAGCACTTGGGCCATCTTCAGCTGCTTTTCCCAAGCCATTAGCAGGGAGCTGGTTCACAAGCCGGATCACTGGCACGCATATAGGATGCCATCATTGCAGGCGCCGGCTTTGCCTGCTGCTCCATGCACCAGCCCCAATCCTGAGGATCTTTTCATGTGTCTTTTGGCCATTTATATTTCATCCTTTGAAATACAAAGGCCTGTTCATATCTTTAGCCAAAAATACTTGCAATCCCTATATCTGAGAAAGTATTGATCTCCAAATGTAAAGATCTTCTACAATTCAATTTTAAAAATATTTGAATAGATTCTTCACAAAGAATTACAAATTAGCAAAGTATCATTAATCATCAACGAAAGGCAAATTCAAACCAATATATTGCTGCACATCTACCAGCATCACTAAAATTAAAAAGATTGACAACCCCAAATGAGACCTAGGATTGGACACTTGTGTAGAGCAACTGTGGAACTCCTACTGTGTTGCAAGTGTAAAATTGTACAATCGTATGGAATTGGATCTGGCAATTTCTTTTATTTTTAATTTATGGCAACTTCTTAATATAGCTGAACTTCTATGTACCATAATATGACCCAGCAATTCCACTGTTAGGTAGTTATCCAGAAGAGTGAAAGCAGGCCGGTGCCGCGGCTCACTAGGCTAATCCTCCGCCTAGCGGCGCCGGCACACCGGGTTCTAGTCCCGGTCGGGGCGCCGGATTCTGTCCCGGTTGCCCCTCTTCCAGGCCAGCCCTCTGCTGTGGCCAGGGAGTGCAGTGGAGGATGGCCCAGGTGCTTGGGCCCTGCACCCCATGGGAGACCAGGGAAAGCACCTGGCTCCTGGCTCCTGCCATCGGATCAGCACGGTGCGCCGGCCGCAGCGCGCCAGCCGTGGCGGCCATTGGAGGGTGAACCAATGGCAAAGGAAGACCTTTCTCTCTGTCTCTCTCACTGTCCACTCTGCCTGTCCAAAAAAAAAAAAAAAAAGTGAAAGCATATACCTGAAAAAAGAATGTGTTCACAAATGCTCATAGAACTTGTCCATCATCAGAAATATGAATAAACAACCTCATATACAGTGGAATTAGTCCCATTTTGCTGGGGGAATTTTCTAAGATGTGGGGCTAGAAGTACTGAAAACCAGAAAGACTTGACCACTCTAATTGTCCCATTAATAAAAAGGACTAATACATCCAAAAACGTGGATGAATCTTAAAAACATTATGCTGAATGGATGAAACCTACAAAAGCATTCAAGTTCTGATTCTACTTCCATGAGCTTCTAGAACAGACATAGCCAAGTTGTGAAAACAGAGGCAGGAGGGTATTTGCAGATGAGGGTTTGGCTTATGGGAAAAAGAGTTTAAGAGAGCTTTTCTGGAGTGATGATAATGTTCTATTTTAGTGGAGATTTTGATTTAACAGGTGTATACATTTGTCAAAACTCAGTGAATGGTAAATTAAGGTTTGTGCGTATCAGCATGCTAAAGGGATCTATAAACAGATATTGTTCATGATATGGACACTGAGCTTCTTAGGAGTAAGGTGCAACCTGCTTTAGGTTTCAATGGATTTTCTTTAAATGAGATATATAGATGTCAGACATGGGGGAAGGAAAATTATTCCTCAAGGATTGCATCTGAATGAATTGTGTTCTGGCTTTATTCATTCTGGAGATGTTTTATGCAACTTTTTAATAACATTTTCCATATTGCTGAATTCTTAATTTTCATTCCATAATTTGTATTTTCCAGGATGAAACATTTCATTTTCTGAATCAGTGGGCTTTTTTCATTGTTTTATGTGTGTAATTTGCCTACAGGTTGTTTTTTTTAATTGCTTTGGTATTATTGATCCTTTGTTCTTTCCTCACAAGTTTTTTTAAAAAGTGTTTACAGATTTAATCACAGTCTGTATAATAGCATATTTCTTTCTCACAGTCATTTGATTTCTCAAAATAGTGAATTTAAACTTTCGTAGTTATTTTAGAGGATTGTAATACAACAGTGCTTTCTAGTTCTTGTTACCTTTAATAATACAGTACTTTTAAAGTTAGATTTCTATTGGTTTTCAAATTAATTTTTAATCAACTTTTTTGGACTCACAAATATAAAATACATATTGTAAAAATTTTCAGGTATAATTTTTAAAATTTAATCTTGCCATTGTTTTATTTATTTTCACATGTACCTTATGTTATAGTAGTAGTTTAGTTCAGGGAAGATACTGTTATTGTCACAGCACTTTTAAAGTATCTGTGATCTTTTCTTTCTCTTTGTGTACCTGGAAAGTGTATTGTTCTTATAAGCATATCAGTCATAATCATGGCTCTGCATGCTGACAGACCCAGCATACCTAATAAACATTTTAATAACCTACTTGTTTCTTGAAATTCATAGATTTTAACCTATGTACTCATACAAAATTCAAGGTAATTGCCCTAATTGTAATTTAAAGAGGATATTAAGGAACAATAATTACTAAATTTTTAACTGTGTAAAACTGGGGGCTTGGTATATTAGTCAGGTGTTTGTATCCAGACATAGAACCATGAACGAGGCAGCTACAAGTGCAGAGTCCCAGGTGTGATGCACTGGTCGCTTACCTACCACAAGCGGTATCTCTGGCGCTGTCTGGATTTTATGCAATATTTGAAAACTGCTTGATAAAATTCTGAACAAAATAAAGTACAAATTTGCCTTAATTTACACAGCTTAATGTGATTCTAGAAATTTTGGAATGTATTTAAGCTCCACAAACATAAACCTCCTGATGTAAAACTGAGTTGGGTTCTGGCTGAGATCATCATAACCGGGTTTTTCATCTTCATGAGTACCCAGGAGGACACGTGAATGCTGTGGAGGTCAGAGGACAGCTGTCCAGCGTGGGGGACTCCCCTGTGAACTGCAGGTCAGGGCTGCCCTGAATGCCAGAATGTCCCCCGTGATCACTGTGTCAAACAGCACAGTCTTCAAAACACGGACTTAGCATCCTTTTGAAGTGACTCTCAGGATTGTTTCCCTCTCAGAATGTTTTTAATACATAATACAAAATACATAGAAACACAAAGGAAATCAAGTATTACTGAAACACAGACCCCGAGTTAAGAATCCTGCCAGAGGTGATAACACTTCCCTCTCCAGTACACACACTACAGTTGAACACATTAATTTATAAAAGATTTCTTTATTTGGGGAAGTAGTGAAAGCCAAAGACTTAAAATATGGATTTGAAAGTACTTTGGGGCACCTAGATTATTTTATCAGCAACATAATGGCATCAAATGGGGGCTAATAGAATATAATGGAGTCAATAGCATAGGAACTGTATTTCTTTTCTGATTTGGTATCCAAAATTTTGTAGGCTACTGCTTCTATTTTCTAGTCTTTTGTCTCTGTGACTAAACCTCCTTTCTAATTAACATCAATTAAAATTCAGATCTTTGACCAACTTATTCATGTTACTTAAGAAAATAAGGTAACCTTGCAGAACATAGTCTTCTTCCAGCTGCCTGGCAAGTTTGCAACATACTAACTTGTGACTATTAACCACAAGCTCTTCTGGGAAGGGAGTTTTAAGGCCAGATAATTAAGGGTGTATTTGAGTACCTGCTTTCTCTGCTTTCCAGGAGTACTTTGCAAGCGGTGACCATATTGTGTGTGGATGAATAACTTCATGACAAATGTGCAGACTGTGACGATGATTTTCATTTCTTTTAGGGTATGTCTCTGTGCCAGACTGTCGTTGTAGGCTCTGTAGTCATTCTTCTCTACTCTTCCAGAGCTTGTTATAATTTGGTGGTGATCACCATCTCTCAGGATACACTAGAAAGTCCATTTAATTATGGTTGGGATAATCTGTCAGATAAGGTAAGTACTTACCACATACAATGTGGTAATTGTTAGCCTTCAGAAGGAGGATTTTTTAGCATTTGCCCTACAAACACTTTCATGGGATCTCTGTCTACTACTAGGAATCAGATTCAAAGCTCTGTGTTTAGAAATCATCATCTGCAGGCTGCCATTGCAGCACAGTGCATCAAACCACTGCTTGCAACACTGGCATCCATATAGGAGCAGTGGTTCGAGTCCAGCTGCTCCACTTCTGATCCAGCTCCCTGCTAATGCACTTGGAAAAGCAGCAGGAGATGGCCCATGTGGGAGGCCTGGATGGAGTTCTAGGCTTCTGGTTTCAGCCTGAACTAGCATAGGGTTTTGTGGCCATTTGCAGAGTGAACCAGCAAAGGGAGGATCAAGCTCTCTCTTTTCAAATAAATATATCTTTTTAAAAATCATCATTTTTGGGACCAGCATTGTGGCATAGTGGGTAAAGCAGCTGCTGTCATAACTACATAAATAATTCTGAAAAAGAAAGAAAACATTAAAAAAAATCATCATTTTCACAGCAGTCTTTGGCCTGATAGTTAAGACGCTTCCACCCCACATCAGACTGCTGTACTTGGTTCCAGCTCTTGGCTCTGTCCTCCTGCTGATGCAGACCCTGCGAGGCAGCGGTGATGGCTCAAGTGGTTGGCTTCACCTACATGAGAGACTTGGGTTGAATTCCCAGCTGCCGCTCCAGCCTGGCCCAGCCCGGCCCATGGCAGGCACAGGGAAGTGAATTAGAGGAATGGAATGCGCTCACTCTCTTCTCTCTCCTCTCTCTGTGTGTTCCTCTCTATCTGTCTCTTTGCCCCTCAAATTTAAAAAAAAAAAAAAAATGCTTTACAGAAAGAAATCTAAACAACAAAAATTTATGTAAAAATCTTCATTTGCATGTGTCACTTGAAATCACTCTTCAGAGAGAACTTCTCCCAAAGGCATTCCTTGTTTTGGTAAATAATGTCATAAACCTATTGATCGTATAACTGTTTTACTAATTTTTCAAGGATAGTGTTTAAATGTCTACAGGTGAATTAGCTTCCTATCATTAGCCAGTGAATTGGGGTCTGTCTTTAAATTGTTAGGAAGAAATTAATTTCCCCTAACCAAGAACTGTGTTTAGTTTTAGTATTTTTTTAGCTCTAGATATTTGAATAATGATGTTCCTTGTTTCACTGACATTACCAGTCTTTTATTTTTAGCATTTATTGAAAGGCAGATGTACAGAGAGGGATCTTCCACAGACTGGTTCATTCCTCAAATAGCTGCACTGCCAGGGTTGAGCCAGACTGCAGCCAGGAGCCTGGAGCTCCATCTGGGTCTCCCATATGGGTGACAGGGGCACAAGCACTTGGGCCATGTTCCAATCCTTTGTCAGGTACATTTGTAGGGAGCTGGACTGGAAGTGAAGCAGCCAGTGCCCCAACTGGCACTCATGTGAGATGCTACCATCACAGGCCAATGCCAGCTTCACTGTTATCAGTCTTCATGGTTACTTGGCTGCCCAGATATTTGCTACAGTAATCTTCAGTACTCTGTGTCATGTCTTTATATTAATTTAACTTTGCACTGAATGCAAGGCATCCTGGAATGCCATTTCTCATTTACTGTTCTAAGAAGGAATTTTCATGCATGGTTCCATGTGGCTGATTTTCTTCACTGCTTCTCCCATTTCCTGCTCCCAAGATCTGATAGAATAGAAACAAATTCATCATGTAAGCTAGGCCCAAAAGCATACTTTAAGTGGCAGTTGAGCTGAGTGATTTAACAGGTCACATTTCTTTACAGGTATAACTCTGGGTAAGTACTGTTTCGCCTATGAAGCACTGGAACAATAGTAGTTAGTATATAAGTAACTCTCTACAGACTATGGGCCCACACGTGAGATCATTCTGTGTTACCCAAATATTAAAATTATCTCCATAAACTGATGCATTGAAGAAGTTAGCAGCTTTCTATTCTTCTTAACATCAAAGTGTCTTTATGTCCCTTAATGGATAAGTATCATTATAAGAGAAATGACAAAACAGAAAATTTTAGAGTTTATATACCTGTAGTTGATACTCTAATGTACTCAGTTAAACAAGTTAATTGTGGATGGTAATTTCTTGTACGTAATACAGACATATAAATGTCTCTGCCATATTATATTTACAGGCTCATGTAGACGACATAAGTGGAGAAGAGTACATAGCGTTCGGCATGGTCCTCTTCCTGTGGGAACATGTGCCAGCATGGGCGGTGGTACTCTTTTTCCGTGCACAGAGACTGAACCAGAATTTGGTATGATATCATATTCCCCATGCTGCTTCTCCTTGTTTTTGAAAACAATAGTGGGACATTTACATTAATTTCCTATTTTTGACCAAGTTTAAGACTAATGATTTTTATCATTACAGAGTTTAGCCAGCTCTCTTGTATGAAACATAGACCCTGATATGCTATGTAATGCTGTGTTCACAGGCACCTGCTGGCATGATAAACAGTCACAGTTACAGTTCCAGAGCTTACTTTTTTGACAATCCAAGACGATATGACAGTGACGATGACTTGCCAAGACTGGGAAGTTCAAGAGAAGGAAGGTAAATATAACAGAAGTGACTGAATTAGCACTGAAATAGATTGTGAACAAAGGTAAGCTTTCACCAAAATATGAAGAGAGTGATTTGGTGATATGTCTTTAAATAAGATCATAGATGTTAAACCCACAGTGGGACCTGCCATCTGACTCAAAGTCGGTAGAGTATTTTGCTACAAGAAATGCCTTTTGAAGGTAAAATGGTATCACGTCGTTAGAGGATCCTATGTTGGTTCAGAGGGGAGGGGGAACGGCAGGGAAAGAATACTGTCACGTGATTATGTATATGTGCCCTTACCCTTAGAGCTATTCCGCATCCACAGAGAAAACCTTGAGCAAACTCTTAGGAACCTTAGATGCCGTAGGAAATGCCAGGCCCTCCTTGTTCCAAAACCACCGCAGCTAATTACCTGGTGTATTGTCAGCTACTTGTCAGGACAAAGAGAAAACCTTAATGCACACCTGTGTGATTCTTTCATCTTGACACTACATTTTCTGTAACCCTAACTTTCCCTGGACAAGTCACTTAACCTTTTTTGGAGCTAGTTGTTCATCTCTAAAATGGGGATGATAAAAAGAAAAGCTGGTCTGAAAAACAAAATAGGAATAACAGAACCTTTTTCACTGGATTGTTGTGAAGATTAATTGGTATGTGTATATACATAGACACGTATCTTAGAATACAGCCTAGCATGCAGTAATCACTATCTTCTTACTACATGGTAAATTCTACCAATTGGCATTTACTCATCTTTATGTAATATGTGGTGCAGGCTCAAGGATATTGGAAAAACCATTTAGTTGTGTAGAAATTCGTTATTTGGTAAAGAACGTATTTCAATATATTTGACATTAACTGTAGTTTTAAATTCGCTGAAAGATTTTCAGAAATGTCAGTGTGGCTTCTTGTATTCTGACTGCAGTCCTATGGCTTCTTTGCCCTTTTTTGTTGTTGTTGCAGCTTATCAAATTCGCAAAGTTTGGGCTGGTACGGCACCATGACTGGGTGTGGCAGCAGCAGTTACACAGTCACCCCCCACCTGAATGGACCTATGACAGATACTGCTCCTTTGCTCTTTACTTGTAGTAATCTAGATATGAACAATCACCATAGCTTATATGTAACACCACAGAACTGACAGCATTATCAAGTTGTGATTCTTGAATTGTTTTTCATAAATGTGTATATTCGACATGTTTAAATTCCATCTATGTAAACATTCCATTATTTGTTGCAACTGAAGACAAAATCTGGAAATGTGGCTGAGTCTGGTGGAGACCACAACTACTACTTTTGATCTCTGCACAGTAACGTGAAATAAAATGGAAAGACTGGAGTAGAAGAGAGATGAGCTCTCAAGGCACTTGATGGCCTCCAAACCCTTGACTTTGGAACATCACACGCATACTTGCATATTTGCACTTTGACCTTTGATCTGGAAGAGTATACACTGCAGTCCCCAAAGTCGTACTCCAGTGTCCGCCCTGGAACTTTACTGTACACCAATCTGGAAGGCAGCTTTCCTACGTAAATCAAAGCCTGTGTATTCATTGGTTGTTCTTTGTGTGGAATTCTTACCCCATTACAGTTTTATAGTGTGAACAGTGCACAGAATGAAGACATAAAAATGTTATTATTTTTAAAAATCTAAAATAATGTAATCATTGAAGACAGTTCTCTTAAGCATGATTTTAATATACCAATTTAAATTATTCAAACAATCACTTTAAACAAATTACAGTAGTCATTCTTCACAGTGATGACCAGCAGAATTCTTGGGAAAGCCATGGCAGTTTCTTCAAGAGCAAAACATACCTGTGAAAATTGTGTGGCTCCTTTGATTAGAAGCACTCAAGTGATTATTTTGTATGATTGAGATGTATGTGGTAATTGAAGCATGATTCTTCAAGAAAGCAATAGAGATCTTTGCATAGGAAGGTTTTACTAGAAACTTCTTGGGACTAAACAAGTTTACAGATGCATTTGAGATTTATAAAATGTGAAGTCAAGTTAAAACGTGAATACATTTTCAAAAGCATTCAATTTATTTGAAGCAAGATCTAACTGATCTCACTGAAATCAGGATTGTCCTCAGGTAAATTAAACCATGATACGCTATTGCCGTGAACTCAAGTGCAATACTTTGTAAGACACACAATTCCTCCTTTAATTTTCACATTTTTATACTTTGTAAATGGGCAAAACCAAATTAAATTGAATTCAAATTAATCCCAGCACTAGACTGAATAAGCAGCAAATTTTGGTAAATGTATGAACTAGGTAGGTATAGAGGCTAACAATATTGGAGTACTTTAAAAATTAAAACTGACGTGAATATCCTACCCCAATTCTGAAGAATTTATATTTGGTAAATATAGATAACACAGAATTTTTAAATGCACTTTCTACTAGTGTCTATCTGAAAAGTAGATGCTGAATACCTCAAGATGCCAAGGGAACAGGCAACATTGGGAAGTTGTCACAACTTGCTTAAGGACAACTAATTATGCACAATTGTGTGCTCATCTATTTCTTCAGAACTGGAATTAGTACAACTGTTCTGTCTTCTACTTTCATTAAAAAGTTGTTTTACTTAAGATATCTTTGAACTTTTTCATACCTGATGCGGTAATGCCACAAAAGTGTTAACAGTGAAACCCTAAGGAAAAAATGAAATTGTTTAAAGCTTTCTATCTTTCAGGAGGCTGGGCCACAGCCAAATAAATTTCTTCTTTTAATGCTAATGACTGTAAATTCAATCAGAAGCATACTTACAAGTGTTACTTTGCATTTGTTTATAAATTCTCTCATTATAACCAAATTATTTTAAAATTTATAGCATTACTATGGACAACGTAACATTGTGTTTCCACTGTGACTTCAGTTCCTAGGTTTCTTTGCAGAATGCCCAGTTTGTTTTGCTATTCATGTGAAGTATGTAATTACCAAGAGCTAGCAAAGATCTGTGCTGTGTTTGTTAATCCTTGGGGTTCAGTGTGATAAAATAAAATTTTTCGAGTAAGGCTTCCAGAGATGATGATCTTGTTTGACGAGATTAAACGAAGAGTACTTTAAATTTTTTTTCAAAGAAAATTTGGTTCCTTCAGCAGCATTAGTTGATTGTACCAAATTTGAGATTTGCAAGTTAATTCTTATCACTAACTAGGGTACCTAAATTCTTGGATTTGTCTACTTTCACCCATTTCACACCGTGTAAAAGAAAGGTTAACTCTGGCCCACGTTTTGCTTAAAAATTCCAACGCACTGGGAGCACTTTAAGTTTGGTCTCGAAAGAAGTAGTTGTTGATAAAATCAAAGGGCTACCAATTCCCTGTTCACCTTGCACTGAAGCACATGACGACAATTTCAAACCTCCCTTTTTGTTGTTCACTGATGAGAAGAGTGATTTCCATTGCCTAGTGTGTAATTCTACAGTGGTTAGCAGTATTTGTTTTTATCGTTTCATTTGAGTGGTCATTAATTTTGAAACTTTTACCACTCACTGTAGTTGGCTGTAATTTTATGGAAGATGTAATTTATAGCAAAAATGGCTTTTTTATGCATAGCTGCTTTTTTTATTGTTTAACAGTGTTTCTCAGCTATCTAACCAGTTTCCGACTGGCTGTAAAAGTATAGCTGTGGCCAATGAATGTATTTATTTGTTGTTTCACTAAGTTGTAACAAAAAAAAAAAAAACACCAATACTGTTAAAAATAAAAGTGTTTGTGCTTTTATTTGGAGGTCTGGTTTTCTTATTCTCTTAATGGACCACCCTAAGTTTCTGTCACATAAGGATAAAAACCCTAGTGCTACCAAAGGAAAAAAAAAACAGGAGTTGCAAATGAATTTGCCTTTAGTATTATAATTGCATCAGAATGTCTTATCACTTAGTACTATATACCAAGTTGATAAAAAGTACTATACATTTTACTTTAAAATACCAATGTGATTATATAGTCAATCCTTATATAGACATTAAGCTAAGAAAAATCCTCATATGAAATCATTTATAACCTCTTCTCTTCCCCTTAGAATCTTAAATAGGAATCCATTTATTCAGCCCTAATCCCAGCTGTGCTTTGTCTATTCAAGAAATTCCTCAACAATGCTGCCTCTTCCCTTGGAAGTTTTCGGTCTTTCATGACCACGCCACATCCTGAATGCAGTTCAACTCCTTGGGAGCCTACTGCTCCTTGCTGTGAAGTGGACAGAGTGAAGGTAGCAGCTTTAATGTAATAAAATTGTCACTTTACACACAGTTTATTTAACAAATATTTATTAAATGTCCATATACCAACAGCTGTGCCATGGAGATGCCCAGGTGAACAGTTCCTTTTCCTGCCCCTAAGGAGCTCACATTCTAGTAAAGGAGACTTTGAAACACAAATACAGTACAGTAAGTGATACAGTAGAGGTAGGCTGTAATTACAGTGGTGACGGAGAAGAGGAAGGTACGATTTCACGGTGGAGATGTTTCCGCTGGGCTTGCAAGCATGTCTGGAATTTTCCTGGCAGCAACATGGTTACGGCACTTGATGCAAAGAATCCGCATTCACCGAGGTGTGAGGCCTGACCATCTGGGGGCACTGGAGAACTCTTAAGCCTGTTTTCTCAGAACACTGGATGGGGAAGACATTTGAGAAGAATTTGTACAGGAAGCAAAGGAGTCTGGCTTTCTCCTGAAAGTTCAGGAGGTCACAGAGCGGTGTTAAGGAGGGAGTCATGTTTTCAGAGGGCTTCTGGTAATACCGTGCAATGGCAGCAGGGAGATAGGCTGGTTCTAAGTAGACAGGTCTGTGTAGCACTTCCCGGAACAGCAATGGAGATGGTAAGACAACGATGTAACAGAAAGGTGATGGGAAAACCTTTAAATACCAGATTTTAGTTATGGAGCAAGCGGGAGGTGACAAAGTGAAAGGCATATTCTTTCAAAATGATTGGCTATTTAAAAAAAGAGAGAGAGAGAGGATGGCATAAAATGAGAGTGAGCGAGGTATCTGCATAATGTTGCCATCTACATCCATCTTCCGTATTTCAGAATCCAGAAAGCATCCTTAAACTTTCAGAGAAGGCCATCACGTCAAGTCCTCTGAGTCTCCAGGACGACTGGTTTAAATTAGTGAGTTCATGTCTTTTATTTTTTTTTCCTGCCCTACTCAAGAGCAAATGAGGGGGAAAGGAAAAGAGGACACCCACTGTTAAACAGGCCCTTTGATGATTCCCTTCAAGTACACTGAATGCATGTCCATCACTCACGGCCAACAAAGATGTACTGGATCCTGGCCACGAGGGACACAGAGAAGTATACAGAAGTGTACACTGACACTTGCACACATTACATCCACAAGCCCTGCTTTACTAACGAGGGGACATTTCAGTGTGTCACACCTGCTAAGACACACACACAGAGGGCACACTGAGTTTGAGGTATACAGTTTCTTTTTCCTTACAATCACTTGTGATATTAATTCCTAAACCTCTTCAAATATTTTTATCAATAAAGAGTTTTCATTGATGAAAACCTCCCAGAGTTACAGTGCAGCTTTAGGGAGGCAAGGAAAATGAGCTTTGTGTATAAAAAACTAAAATCATCACTGTGTCAGATCAAGCATAAAGACAGCGACAAAACGCAAGAACTTTAGGTTGGAGCTTGACACGATTCTTTATTCTAAGGCTTATTGTAAGTTTTTTTTTTTCTGAGAAAATCATTTCTAGAAAATTACTCACTTTTATACACTGAAGGTTTTATGGTTAAAGGGGCATGATCCTGGAACAGACTTCTAAATGACTGAGGGAAAAATGGTATGTGTGTATATAAATCCAAAGAGCAGAATGGATAAAGCAAACTTGCTGACTGTCGGCAAAAGTTATTTGTCCTGTTGTTGAAATATTTCTGTAAATTTGAAATTATATAAAAATAAAGTCTCCTCAAAATTGTATTCAGGATTAGGGTCAGCATCTTGAGAATATATAATCTGTTAATTTTTCACAACTTTAGAAATCTTCTGTGATCACTGTACCTTTCTACCACCAAAACAACCCAAAATAAGTAGCAGTAGAATCCTAAAAGTGACATTTTTTATACCAATACATTTTCAGGTTGCCAGATGAAACATAGGACTTTCAGTTAAATCTGAATTTCAAACAATAAATAAATTTTAGTATAAATAAGCTTGAAATATTGCATGCAACACGCTTTTTTAAAAAAGCTAGTTTTTCTGAAATTCAAATCTAACTGGATATTCTGTATTTTTATTTGCACAACCTGGCAACTGAGTGTACTGAAACGCCCTGGGTGGTTAATGGGGAGTCCCTCCCAGCTCGAGCCGTCTGTGTATTTCCTTTCCTATTGAAGGCTGGTCACATCTGCCACACTTTTATATTATGTTTTCTTACACAAAACTTCAGTTTGAAAGACTTAAAACATAATTTACTTGGTTTTATCTTATGTGCACTTGATAATCCTGCTTTTATCCGCTATTAAACTTGAAAATTTGTACCACATTATCAAAGTTAACTTTTACTCACAATATAATACATAGACTTAGCACAATTTTAAAAAACAAACTGTTTACTTAATAGAATTCTCCTTTTACAAAAGCAGCTTTATATAAAATGTTTGGCTTGAGACTGTCGCTTCTGTTACGCCTCTGAATGAAATCCCACTCTTTGGCCTCCACTGTCCAGAAACAGGCACATTTCATCTTATTTTCTTTAATGAATATTTTGTAACAAGTTCCTGAAGTTTTCTAATTCTTTCACACTCGTAGAAATTCTGTAACCAAACAAAAGATTTCACTCAGAAGCCATCTTAGAGGAATTTTCTCTAAAAGTTACTTATTTTGCATTTTTAGACCATAGAAACTTTTTTAAGTTTTTTAAATTTCAGCAAATTTAAAGGTACCTAAACCATTTAATCTGCCTTGATGTGGTTTTATTGTTCGACATGATAAAGCTATGATAACACTGTTCACAAGTTCTTCTGGTATTAAAGAATTAAAATATGTAAGTATGAAGAACCTAACTATTAAAATACTCCTGTACTCTTAAGTATTCATAAGTATATTCACTTACTTGCTATGAGACATTAAAGTACATAAATATCTAGTAGAAAATAGTATATATATATTTGTGTTAGAATATTTAGGCTAAACTTGATCAATAAATATGTTCATAAGTGCAATATTAAAGTACATAAGTATAAAGTATCTAAATATTGAAATACACATTTTAAATCTGCATAAATGTACAAACTCAGTAAGATGACTACTGAAATATAATAATTAAACCAATAATTATAAAAGTCAATAAATGAAAATAAAGAATATCAGCAAATGACAGTGTACGTCTACACACCTGAAGCATTTTATCAGGTCACAAGACTCTGGAATGAAATAATTTCAGTGAAGATACTCCTTACCCAGTTTCCCCGGAGAGCATATGTGTTACATTAGACTCACCTGACTAGCAAAATCAATTTTAGTGCAAACTTACCTTCCAAATGCATTAAATAATGATACTATTTCTTGTCTGGTTAGCTGGAATTCATAACTGGGTCCACTTTCTGGCATATTTGCTATCAATTTTTCGGAAAACAAGATCTTCAGAGCAGTACCCAAACCCTGAGTCTATAAGAGAAATAAAAAAAAGGAAAAATAAGAAAATTCTTCAGACAAAGGATAAAATAGGACATGAGACTGGGCTAGATTTGCTTACCTGAAGCTTTCCCCAGAGTCGACATTTAAAACAACCAACGCAATCCATGATTCTTGAGATATTTCTAAAGTGTAGTCGAAAGTCCTCCTAAAAACAATTTAACAGATTTTATTAAGATGAAGTATTTAGTCAACCAGTGTTCTCTCTCCAGACCTCTCCACATGCCTCATGCTGTGCAAGGTACTACGGGGTGCAAAACCAGAGAGCGAGCGAGCTGTCACCAGCGCCTCCCGCATATGGGACCTTTACACAGACAATCTCAATCTACTCTGCAAATCCAGAAATATGCATGATTATAATAAACATCGAACAAATTAAAAATACAGGATTCAAAAAGGTTAGGTAACTTGCCTAAGTTTCAACATCTAGTCAACAGCAAACAGAACATAGGCCTGCCGCACTACAAAGCTAAACCGCCTGAACTATGTGCAAAGGTAGGGAGTGTGGGTATTTATTTCACCTAGGGATTAAGATCCCGCATCAGAGGACCTGAGTTCACTTCCCAGCAAAAGCTCCTGACTGCAGCGCACTGCTAATGTGAACTCTAGGCAGCCATGGCGATGGCCAAGTTGCTGGTTTCTTTCTACCCAGATGGGAAACATGGATTTTTGTTCCTGGCTCCAGTCTAGCACCACTCCTCTCCCCACCACTGCAGGCATCTGGGGAGTGAATCAACCAATGGGCATTTTCTCACATTTTCTCTCTCTGCCTTTCAAATAAAGACATTTTTTAGAAATACACACAGGTAGCTTAATTGTGGAGTCCTGCTGCATGTGATGATTAACCATGTGTCGGGGACGGGTGAGGGGAGGCCAGGACTCGAGGGCATCGTTTACCACAAAAAGGCAGGAAAGGGACGGAGAGGGAAGAAACACCAGTTTCATGACAGTTCAGCTGCAAACTCACTTCCTGGTATTAACATTATTATTTACATATAAAATATACAAAATATGAGACAGGTGTTGAGGCACAGAGAGTTAAGCCTCTGTCTGGGAGGCCAACATCTCGTATCAGAGTGCCAGCACACGTCCTGGTTCCTCTGCTTCTAAGCCAGCTTCCTGTTAAGGTGTGTGGCAAGGCAGCAGAAGACGGCTCAAGTGTAAGTGCCTGGATCCCTGACACCCATGTAGCAGGCGGGGTTGCAGATCCTGGCTCCTGGCTTCAATTTGGTCCACCCCTGGCTGTTGTCATTTGGGGAGTGAATCAACAGATCAAAGATCTCCTTTTCTGTGTCTCTCCCTCTCTGTCACTCTGCCTTTCAAATACTGAAATAGATCTTTGAAAAAATACCTATATATATATATACATATATATATACACACAAAAAAATAGGGAACATCAATTACAAGTACAATTAAAGTCCCCTATTTATCTTCTCAAAGTGTTAAATCCCACCCTCTATCACTATGCTGAATTTGATGTTTATTTTTCCCTTTTCGTTTCTATATTTTTAAATATCTATGTATATATTCATAAACATTAGTGTATTATATTGTTTAAATATAATAAAGTAACATGCAACCAGCTCATCAAAAAGTAGTATACAGGGGCTAAGACTGTGGCTTGGTGACTTAAGCCACAGCCTGCAATGCCAGAATCCTATATGGGTGCAGGTTCAAGTCCTAGCTACTCCACTTCCATAGCTACTCCACTTCCAATCTAGCTCCCTAATGGTCTGGGAAAGCAGTGGAAGACGGCCCAAGTGCTTGGGCTCTTCACCCAGCTGGGAGACCTGGAGGAAGCCCTGGGCTCCCGGCTTCGGCCTGGCCCAGTCCCGACCATTGTAGCCATTTGGGGAGTGAACCAGTATATGGAAGCACACTCTATTTCTTTCTCCTCCTCTCTCTGTTACTCTGCCTTTGAAATAAAAAAAAAAAAAAAAAAAAAAAAAAAACAAACAAAAAAAAACCTTAAAAAAATTGTAGCACTTCTGTACAAGATTATATTTGCTTGTATAGATATGGTCCAAATTCTGTATTTGAATCCATGTTTATTCAAACGCTTGAATGTGGCAGCTCTTGACTAAGTATTCATATGGCATGCACAGTGAGCAAGGGTGTTGTTTACAATGGCCATATAAACATCATAAAATTAAAACCAAGCATAGAAAATAGCATGGATTTTCTGCATAAGTGAACTTAATATGCTAGCACCAAATTAACAGGCTAGAAAATAGAACAGGAAAATAACCCCTGTGACTTCCATAAATAACCATGCCCAGTAACCTGAGTATATCCCAAAATTGTCTCAGACCAGAAAAATTTGATCCTGAAAATAACCAGAACCTAAATCTTGTACAAATTCTCCTTGTTTAGGCAGACAGCTTTGTGTCTTCACTTTAAGCTACAGTCAGGCGGCAGAATGCTCAGACGTGCTGTGCGGATATGCTGTGATTTATAGTCAGTGAAACCGATTAAGTCTTGCCCAAATTCTCAAATGTTTTATAAGCCTTCATATTTTGAATTGAACCCTAAGTAATTATTTTTCATGTATCAGAGGCGGGGAACATCTGGCCCCCAGGTCATGTAAGGCCTGTGAAATCATTTGCTCTGGCCCTGCCAAGGCAACTGCAGGGGGCACTCAAAATTCAATACATCTACATCAGGCTAATTTTTAAGTTGATAATTTTGTATGGTCCACAAATGATGTCATCAATATCCAAATGGCCCTTGGCAGAAAAAGGTCCCCCACCCCTGAATTGTAGGTCTTCTGTTTCTAACTATATAATGATAGAGTCCAAAGAACAAAATGTAAGCTTTTTTAAATGAATTTATGACTTTTCAAATCCATGATGTTTACCAGAAATTATTTTAAAAAACTCTATTATTAACATGCTTTTTTGTTTTTCACTTCTTTCCTATAAAAGACTCAGAAAAAAATGCTGTTAAATAAGAAGTCTCTAAATAAAGATCTCAAAGCTGAGTATTGCAGAGTTTTGATCAAATTAAAACACTGTAAGAAATATTTCTAATTTGCACAATCTAAAAAGAGCCTATGCCAAAACATTCTCCAATAAACTGGCGGGGGAACTAAAAATAAGAAACATACTGAAAATAGTAGGAAAAAGAAGTCTGATTGAAACATCCTCCCCCTCATTTCCAAGTTCCTGGAAGTTGTTCGGAGCTTATATAAGCACTGCGGTATGTTTTTGTAGCAAGAATGCTTTAAGTAGGAGGTAGATGGGAGGTCAAAAATAACTATTCTCTAACAGCAAAAACCAAACGCAAGAAACAGCAGCTGGGGGCATCTGGGTTCAAGTCCCAGCTCTGCTTCCAACTCCAGCTTCCTGTTAATGCACACCCGGGGAGCAGCAGGTGATGGCTCAAGTACCTGGCCCTACCACCCCCAAGGGAGTCCCAGAGTGAGCTCCCTGCTCCTGGCTTTAGCCTGCCTCGCCCAAGCTGCTTCAGCCTTTGAAGCAGGAACCAGTGGATGGAAGCTGTCTCTTTTTTAAACAAAATGAAAATAAATAATTTTTTTTTTAAAAATTTGTTTACAAGTTGCATAAAATCAGATTCTCTCATTGTGGAAAGCAAGCATAGCAAACGCAGGAGGACTGTTACAGCCTGCTGATCCTGAGGCCACCTGCCTTCGCTGTCCAATGGCTATGGTGCAGAGAAGAGTGACGCCATCTTCCTTGACTCCCCCAGACACTGGAGATCCCTCAAGGGAGGAGAAGTGTTTTCTAAATCTTCCTGGTAACACCTCACACTTACATGGTGTGGAGACCAACGTACACGCTCCGAGGTGGACTCGTCTACAGCATGCCCCTTAAGAAGAGACAAGGTGATGAGCAGACCCCACCTTACGGGGTTCCAGGTCTGTTCTCTCCAGGACCATAGGCTGGCATTCCTCCTTGCCTTTAATTCCCAGGTAATCACAGGAATGACAAAGCACCACACTGTACCTTGGGCCCCTAAAGACCCATGTCACTTCCAGAATCCTCTTTAGCAAGAGACAGACTCTACGGTCACTCATGCCCTAGAGCCCGCCCCCTTAGTTTAGCACCTCTGTTAATTACCTGTGAGAGCCATCTGAAGTGTGCCCACCAGCACTGTTACACACAGTGCAAACAGCATCGTAACAGGCCTGCCTTTCGACTGTGGTTTTTTTTGAGGAAAAGAATGATTTTCATTTTGCTTTTAATTTTAGGATCCATATCAAGAGTGACTGCTATGCATACAGTTTTATTCATTTTAATTGAAAAATAACAATTACATTTGCTGATGGTGTGCAATGTGATGTTTTGATATATGTTTAAAAGGCAGAAGGTTCAGGGGCCGATGCTGTGGCATAGAGGGTAAAGTCCTGGCCTGAGGTGCCGGCATCCCATACAGGCACTGGTTCGGGACCCGGCTGTTCCACTTCCGATCCAGCTCTCTGCTATGGCCTGGGAAAGCAGTAGAAGATGGCCCAAGTCCTTGGGCCCCTGAACCTGCGTGGGAGACCTGGAGGAAGCTCCTGGCTTCGGATGAGTGCAGCTCCAGCCATTGTGGCCATTTGGGGAATGAGGCAGCAGATGGAAGACCTCTCTCTCTCTCTCTGCCTCTCCTTCTCTAAGTAACTCTGACTTTCAAATAAATAAATAAATCTTTTTAAAAAAGAAACAAAATAAAAGGTATAAGGTCCAATCAGGCTCACTGAGAAACCCATTACCTTATGTACTTACTGGTTTGTGGTGAAAACATTTAAAACCTACTCATTCAGCAATTTTGAAATATCCGATGCATGAGGATTTCTTTTTTTTTTTTTTTTTTAAACATTTCACTTATTTGAAAGGCAGTGTTAGAGAAAGAAGGAGAGATTGAGAGAGATCTTCCATCCTGTGATTCACTCCCCAGATGGCTGCAATGGCTGCGGCTAGGCCAGGCCGAAGCCAGGAGCCAGGGAGGAGCTTCCTCAGGGTCTCCCATGTGCGTGCAGGGATCATCTTCCACTGCTTTTCCAGGCGCATTAGCAGAGAGCTGCATAGAAAGTAGAGCAGCCGGGACTCGAACCAGCACCCATATGGGATGCTGGGGTCACAGGCAGTGGTTTAACCCACTGCGCCACAGTGCCAGCCCCATGTGATGACTTCTTACAGTCACCGCTCTGGGCAGCTCATCACTAAGGTTCATTCACGCTCTCAGCTGAAGCTCGGCACCCTCTGAGCAACAGGCCCCGAGCCCAGCCCTGGTAAGCAGCACTCTACACACAGCTTCACATTCACACCTGTGGCGGTGTTCACAACTCTGTGCCTCGCGGGGAGGCTCAGGTGTGAAACACTTACCTTTAGTTTGTGAGCTTCTTTTTTATCCCCAGCAAAAAAGGAATTCTCATCAAAATGCAAAGGAAATGACCTGCATTTGAAAACAGAATACTCATTTTCTTGTATCACAAATATTAAAAGTGCTGCTAATTCAGTACTTTCATGTATTAAATATATTTAGAATAGGTAATAGAGTGGTTCCTGAAATATAATAAAATCAACACTCCAATGCCCCAAAACAATCCTTGTCCTTAATTATAAATGCTGACTGTACAACACAGTAAGAGGGTACTTCAAAAACGAACGGAAAATGAACTGGAATGTGCACTTTGCACAAGCTTTCTGAGGTATCCTGTGTTCCATGAGAACCATGCACGTATCAAATAATAAAGTATTGGCTCTTAAAACCAAAGCTGTGGCCAGCACCGTGGCTCAGAAGGCTAATCCTCCACCTGCAGCGCCAGCACCCTGGGTTCTAGTCCCGGTTGGGGCGCCAGATTCTGTCCCGGTTGCCCCTCTTCCAGTCCAGCTCTCTGCTGTGGCCAGGGAGTGCAGTGGAGGATGGCCCAAGTCCTTGGGCCCTACACCCGCATGGGAGACCAGGGGGAAGCACATGGCTCCTGGCTTTGGATCAGCGCAGCGCGCTGAACCAACGGCAAAGGAAGACCTTTCTTTCTGTCTCTCTCTCTCACTGTCCACTCTGCCTGTCAAAAAAAAAAAAAAAGCTGTGTGCCTTTTAGTACCTTGGGTCAAAACACAAATTTCCATTCTAAAAGACCTCGGAGCAAAAATGGGCTTTTAATTATTTTCTAACTAGCTCTCTTTTCTCTAAATAACTATTTCAGAATCTAGTAAGTTGTTACATCTGATAATTTACTTGATTTCATGAAGGATTTCCAGAAGTAATTTTTTGTTTTCTGCATCCTGAATTTTATTTCCGGTGAAAAGTTGAAAATCCGGGCGCTCGAAGAAAGGCAGCACTTTAGACAGAGCCCTTAATTCTATCAAGTAGAGAAAATACAGGTTCTTCAGCCTTCTCGGGCCTTCTCCCTCGGTCAAAACCCCATCAAATCGCTGCTGAAATTCTGTAATGTTGTGTCCCCATTTCTTTTCCAACCAGGTATCTGGGAGGAAAAAAGAATTAAATTTTAAAAACTCAACTTTAGAATTAATTGTCATTTTAATTATATTGGGTTACTTATGTCTGTAGAGGTTACATTCATGTGTTATTTTAAAACTGTAAAAATGATTTTCATCACGTAGCCTTAAATAGTTCTATTCTAATTGCTTTACTTTCTAGAACACAGCACTAAAGTAAAACAAATTCAGTGTTTTACTGAGAAAGCAGGTTTTCCTAAAAATCAAATTCCTGAACATCAACATTCATAAAACCTAAACACACAATTTAAAACTGAGTATCTGAAATCACTGAGTTTGAAATGCTGGCGGAGATCAGAGTTCCTGTGTTCTGTGTCTAAGACAAGGAGACAGTAATTCCAGAAGACATGTTACTGATGAGGATCAGCCCTGGTCTGACTGTGCCACAGTGCCCCCGGAGCCCAGAGAGCAGGAAACGCCTCCCCCAGCAGAGCTCCAGGCCTGCGGCCGGCAGGCAGACTACACACGGGTTCTGCGAGAACACCGCTGACAGGTAGCATTCTGCGCTCCTACGAGTTCTGTTAATGCCCACAACGAAAGAGCAGAAAATTCCCAAAGTGATGTGTACGGCTTTGAGCAGTGCTTTGTAAGAAGGTGGAGGCAGCTGAGAATGTGCTGAACCCTTCATGCGTTGTACCTCGGGTGCTCACTCTCATCACTGCACTTTCAATGCCTACCACTCACTCAGGGCGCTCTTTCCCAGTGCACGTCAGTTCCAAGAACATGTTAATACATGAAAATGCATAGAATAAAATGAATGAAAGTGAATGGTACATACCTTGTAGAAGATACCTTGCACTCAAATGCACATTAATGCTTGCATGTAGCCCAGATATCAGTCTGTAGAATGCTCTTTTTTCTACACACAGGCCTAAAAAAAGGCAGTGATTGGGAAATAAAATTCCGTGTGAATCTTTCAATATAAAATTAATTTCAAGTATCTTTAAATTGAAAAAAAGTAACATATAAATGTGTTTAAAAATTTCCAATTACCTTCTAGCCAACTGTAAAAAGTATTCTCTGAAATTGAAAGAAAATTAAGTCACAAGGTTTTAACAATACAAAAAGTTTTTCAAAAGTTTTAACACATTACAGCGAATCTGTGACAAACGATGGTTTCCAGACTGCCTAACCTAGAGGCCCAGGTCTTACGTGCAGCTTTTCCAAAGAAAGCAGCGAAGCAGCTGGTATGGACAGTTGTGACCCGCTCTGTTGCTCAGGCCTCAGCATGGCCTTAGGCAGCCCCAGCCTCACAATTTTCTAAATAAACTCGTTTTGGTTTTCTGCTTTAAATTTTATTTATGTATTTGTGAGGCCGTGAGACACAAAGAGCACAGAGCGAGAAAGAGAGAGGGCTCTCTCATCTGCTGGTTCATTCCCCAAATACCACAAGAGCCAGGGCTGGGCAAGAGTCAGACATGACAAAGGGATAAAACCCTAAAAATATAAAAAGCTTATAAACCAAATTAAAATTTTAAAGTACCCATTAAAATAAAGCAATTAGCATGAATAGAGAAAAATTCACAAGGAAAAAATATAGTAATAACAGACAAAAACTGTTCAGTCTTACTTATAAAATGCAAATCAGGACAGAAGAGATAGCCCTTTCCCTATCGAATTAGTAAAGATGAAAATAGGATAATAATGCTGAAAAGTGCTAGACAAAATTAGACAGACAGGTAGACAGAAACAGGCATCAAAACATTTGCACACAAGCAGTGTGAGATGGTAACCAACAGCACAGGCCACGGGGACTGGTGTTGTGGCATAGGGCCAGTTCAAGTCCTGGCTGCTCCACTTCCAATCCAGCTCTCTGCTATGGCCTGGGAAAGCAGTGGAAGATGGCCCAAGTGCTTGGGCCCCTGCACCCAGATGAGAAACCTGGAAGAAGCTCCTGGCTCCTGACTTGGATCAGGCCCAGCTCAGCCGTTGTGGCATCTGGAGGGAGAACCAGCGATAGAAGACCTCTCTCTCTGTCCCTCTGTCTGTAATTCTACCTCTCAAATAAATAATCTAAACAAACAAACAAACAAACACAGTCCCTGGAACAAAACTGCCTGCTGTGAACATAAACTCCTGTGCGCTGTGCATCTCAGTCATAAGTTTCTGGTGAAGTGCTGCCTCTCTCTGGGACTCATTTTCCTCATGTTAGCGTGAGGATAAAAACAATGCTTACCTCCTCAGATTACTGGAAGGACTGAATAAAATCATATTAACTGCTTAGAGCGGCTAGCACACACAGTTATCAACATTAATTATTTGGGGGTGGTAGAATTCCAAGTGACTTCTTTCCTTATTTAAAAAAAAATTTAAGATTTTTCAATTTATTGACCATGAATTGGGGCACTGGGAGATCACACTGCTCGGAACAGCCTGACAATGAAGTCTTCGGTTCAGTTTTATAATCTTCAAGTAGCTATTCTCCACTTGATCTGATTGTGGTCTCATCAAATACTCACCCAATATGACAGCTGTCAGGAATAGCCCTTTGCTATTTGGCCAAAATCAACACATACAAAGCAGACTGATCCTCTAAGGATACCCACAGAGGCTACCGACCTCTCCTCCGCTGACAAGAGCCCGGCTGCCGTCCTCAGAAGACAATGAAACAAGACAGCCTCCTCTCATCCAGCTACAGCAGAGAATTAGGTCAATGCCCCAGATGGAATAAGGTTACTCACAACTAGAAGTTAAGAGACTGCCTCTACCAGTAACAAATATGAGGCATCTTTGGAAAAATAACGTTACTGGGGCAGGGTTGTGGCTTAATGAATTAAGCTATTGCCTACAATGCTGGCATCCCATATCAGTATAGACAGATTCAAGTTCTGGCTGCCCCACTTCTGATCCAGCTCCATGTTAATGGCCTGGGAAAGCAGTGGAGGATGGCTCAAGTGCTTGGGCCCCTGCACCCACATGGGAGACCTGGATGGAGTTCCAGACTTCTGGCTTTGGCCAGGCCCACCCCTGGTTGTTATGGTCATCTGGGGAGTAAGTAAACCAGTAGATGAAAGGTCTGTCCTTCTCGGTCATTTTGCCTTTCAAATAAATAAAATCAATTTTAAAAAAAAATAATCTTACTGCTAAACAATGTGTCTTCAAACAATACAGTTCTTTTTTTAATATTTATTTATTTAAGAGGGAGAATTAAGGGTAGAATTGAGAGGGAGAGACAGAGAGAAAGGTCTTCCTTCCGTTGGTTCACTCTCCAAATGGCTGCAATGGCTGGAGCTGTGCCAATCCAAAGCCAGGAGCCAGGTGCTTCTTCCTGCTCTCCCATGTAGGTGCAGGGGCCCAAGCACTTGGGGCATCTTCTATGGCTTTCTCAGGCCATAGCAGAGAGCTGGATTGGATGAGGAGCTGGATTGGACTCGAACTGGAGCCCATATGGGATGCCGGCACCACAAGCAAAGGATTAACCTACTGCACCACGGCGCCAGCCCCAAACAATACAGTTCTGAATCAGCATTTACCTACTACAATTACTGTAATATAAAGTACACCAATAAGATAGCAATCTTAACAGACTCCAATATCCTGTTATTCAGACATCATACAAAAGCAATTCATAAAAATAACAGAGGGGTCCCACACTATGCACAGGATAAGCTGCCACGTGTGACACTGACATCCCATATCTGAGTGCCAGTTCAAGTCCCAGATACTCAGTTTCCTATGCAGCTCCTTGCTAAAGTGCCTGGAAAGCAGCTCAAGATGGCCCCAGTGCTTGGGCCCCTGCCACCCACATGGGAGACTTGGATGCAGCTACTGCCTCCTCACTTTGGATTGGCCCAGACCTGCCTGTTGCAGCCATGTGCAGAGTGAACCTATTGAGTGAAGATCTCTCTGTCTCAGTCTCTGTCACTCTGCCTTTCAAATAAATATGCAAATCTGTTAATACTTATTACCATTTTCAGAAGATGGAGGATTGTGAGGAAAAGCAAAGTGCAGACTTGCAGAGGACAGCAGTTTTTTAATGGATGAACTAAGGCTACTCCCATTGTTACCCACATCGTCTCAAGAAAAACTAAAGTCATTTTAATCTTACCCTTGAAGCAAGAAGACTCTCGAAAAAGGCTAGGTAAACCTAGAAAATGCTGACATTTTTCGCACCACTATTAACTTAGACTTGCCAATGGTAGCGACACCCAGGAGTTAGCAACTCTGGACTCAGCACTCTGATCATGCCCCAACCCTTCCTGTGTGAAACTTAGTAGACCTGGAATTCAACCAGGAATGGAGCCGGGAAGCTATTTCCCTTGCCTGGGGTGGCAGGATGAGCCCAGTGGCCACACTGAGTGGGAAAGGCATGAGGCTGGATGCCAGAGGCCGAAGCAGCTCTCTGTAACGCCCACCCTCAGCCCCAGCCATCCTCCTCAGCCCACGCCTTCACTTCCAGAATTCCAGGTCAAGAGATAAAAATGAAGTTCTTCTGAGTCTCAAAGGTGGGAAGAGAAAATAAACGCGGCCATAATGAATGCGTGAAAGTGTAAGCACATTCATATACGTAACATAATGATGCAGAAGTTCCACTTACCTTTACTTTTTCCTGAAAAGCAAAACGACAAAGTTTATTAGTATAAACTCCTTCCAGCTGCCCATTTTATAATGCTACACTTTCATAAAAATAGGCTTTTCGTAATGGTTAGTTTTGGTCCATCTATTTATCCATACAAATGAAACGCCAGAGTCGGACGCCTGGGACCGCAGCTCTGTCTGGGGATGCTAACCAATTAGCGCTACTCAAGTTAGCGGCACTGTCTCCACAAGGAGGCACACAGAGGAGTTCAGCCCACGTGACAGCGAATGTGGACAAGGAGAGAGAAAAATCCAGTCTGTCACCGAGAGGATTCCTAACTATTTCAGGACTTATTTAGCTGGCAGAGCCTTTTCCCACATTTATTCATCCTAAAGCTGTGATATAATTTGTTAAAAATTTGCATTATTGCTTTGAAATCTCCAGACTGACATTTAAGTTTTACCCTGAGTCAGCGATATTTTCAAAGACTATTTGTGAGTTTTAAATTACACAGAAGGCGCCAGTTTGTGTGCAGCTGCCTAATGACTATTGAAAAATTCTCTTCATTTTGCCCCCTTTTCTTGAATGCCTTTTTTATCAAATTAATATATCCTTACAGCAAATATGTTTAAAAATAAAAAAGACACATACAGAATTAAAAACTATTCATTACCTCTCCTGCCCAAAGATAAACAACATTTATGCTTTGGTAAAAGTCCTTTTTCTTTGTGTATAGATATAGAAATTTCTATAGATATAGAAATTATATTAGATACAGATATATATATAGATACATAAAATTTCTATAGATATAGAAATTATATTAATTGTGTTTTTTAAAAAATATACATGTTGCTTTAATACCTGTTTCCTTTCCTGGATGTACTTTTGCTTTAAATGAATACAGATTTGCAGCACAATTTCCTATGGCTATATTCTACTGTGTGACTGACTATACCATAAGTCACTTGGCCCATTCCCTAATGATAAACATTTAAATTGTTCCCATTTATCTATAAGGTAACTGAGGGTGGTTAATTCATTTACTAAGTCATAATGTGAGTTCACCTCTTGCCTAAAAATTTGCATTTGCTCTGATATCAAATCAAACAGCTTCCACTGAGTCACCACATCTGACTATGAACAAACCCAAAAGCTTGGTTTAAAGATATTTCCTAATCTAAGAAAGACAAATGTGCCAGCAATTAGGGAATAGTATAATCTCATCATTTTCCCAGAGGAAATTTATATTAATTGACTACATGACATCATCCCCTTTTAAATGAACTTTAAAGAATATAAACCTTGCAGGTGTTCTGAAAGCCCATCAAAGATTTTATCAGTAAGCACATATTCACAAACAGGGATGTATATTTTCAAAGGACAGAGTCTGAAATCATACACTGAAACAATTTATTCACAAATCCTTCTGCCTACTGAGGACCGGGCAGGGTTTGTGAGTTCTAAATTTTTTTTTAAGATTTATTTTATTTATTTGAAAGAGTTAGAGACAGGTAGAAACAAAGAGAGAGTTCTTCCTTCTGCTAGTTCACTCCCCAGATGGCCACAATGGCCGGAGCTGCACCGATCCGAAGCCAGGAGCCAGGAGCTTCTTCTGGGTCTCCCATGTGGGTGCAGGGACCCAAGGACTTGGACCATCCTCCACTGCTTTCCCAGGCCATAGCAGAGAGCTGGATCGGAAGAGAAGCAGCCAGGACTAGAACCAGCACCCATCTGGTACCTACACAGTGTCTACCTCAACAGTAAATGGTGACTTGTTTCTGGAATTAACAAGTTATCACTATTGGAGACAGGCCCAGCCAGGGAGGAGAGCAATTTACTCTGACTGTTTGTCTAACACACCACTTCATGTATTACATATCAGACTGGTTATTAAGAGAGAAAGGCTGGGGCCAGCGCTGTGGCATAGTGGTTTGTAAAGCCACCACCTGCAGTGCCGATATCCCATATGGGTGCCTGTTTGAGTCTTGACTGCTCTACTTCCAATCCAGCTCTCTGATTTGGCCTGGGAAAGCAGTAGAAGATGGCCCAGGTTCTTGGGCCCCTCATCTGCATGGGAGACCTGGAAGAAGCTCCCGGCTCTTGGCTTTGGATCGGCACAGCTCCAGCCATTGCGGCTAACTGGGGGGTGAACCAGCGGATAGAAGATCTCTCTATCTCTCTGCCTCTCCTTATCTCTGTGTGTAACTCTTTCAAATAAATAAATAAATCTTTTTAAAAAAAAGAGATAAAGGCTGCCCATAGAGACCAAGTACTAGGGTAGGATAACAGATACAAAGATAGTAATTAAACAATGCTACATGTGGAAAAAGGCATAGGCGGGAAACAAAACACGGCCCATGACCACTGCGTGAGGCGAGATGGCAGAGATTACTTCCGGTTAGGAGAATGAAGGAAAGCTTAGTGGAAAAGGCAGCATTCGGGCCGGACCTCGAGCATAAGCAGAAAATGAAAGATGTTACTGTTATATAAAGACATGTGAATTTGAAATCAGACTCCCAATATATGCAGCAACTTCAAGTTTTAGGAAAAAAACTGAGAAGCCTTTTGGATATCTATTTATCTGGAGGATGACTAGAAACTGAAAAACTACACAGAGAGTAGTGTGTCTACAAAAATGAATATAAGAATAAATATATAAGTGAATCTTCATCAAGAACATTCTAATATCATGTACTTCATCATGAAAAAAATCCTCTCTACTAAAGTATAACTATTTTAAAACTATCTTTGCACTGTGAGGCACAACTTCCCTGGAAACAAGACCATGGCTTATGTGACTGCAAGCACGCCTGGCATTTATCTTGCCTTCCCCTCTTTCCAGCCAAAGTTCACTGGCTGATCAATACAACGATGCAGATAAACAACCTACCTTGACCAGAAGCCAAAGGATTCAAAGGCCTTTTAATTGTCTGTGGCCTGGAAGAAAAAGAATTCAAAATACTATATTAGACATAACTATATTACCAGTCGTGATATAATGACTTAAGTGATATTATCTCAGGAAGTTGCTTAATGACTATGTCTGAAATAAAATTGTTTCACTGAGATTATAAAACACTGGTTTTCTTGAATTGCTGTAGAAAAGTCATGGGCTGTTGTTTTAGTGATAATAACTCCTGATCTTTTCCCACTGTGGTGACTAGCAAGGCATTTTCTAATCACTTCTTCAAAGGAGAAAAAGGGGCGCTGGCACGGTGGCGCACTAGGTTAATCCTCCACCTGCGGCGCCAGCATCCCATATGGGCACCGGGTTCTAGTCCCGGTTGCTCCTCTTCCAGTCCAGCTCTCTGCTGTGGCCCGGGAAGGCAGTGGAGGAGGATGGCCCACATGCTTGGGCCCCACATGGAAGACCAGGAAGAAGCACCTGGCTCCTAGCTTCGGATCGGCGTAGCTCCGGCCATGTCAGCCATTTGTGGAGTAAACCAACAGAAAGAAGACCTTTCTCTCTGTTTCTCTCACTGTCTGTAATCTACCTGTCAAATAAATAAATAAGTTTTAAAAAAAAAAAAAAAAAGAAAGGGCTTGTTTTTTTTAAAAAAAAAAAAAAAGAGAGAAAAAGGATCAGTCAAGCTCTTCTTCTAGGTCACTGAGATGTTTTTATATACATTAGACATACATATATGCATGTGCGCGTATATGGAACAGTGTGAAAATACGCAATAGACGCACTAAAATTAAAAAATGGAAAACCCCACTTAGGTCATTTTTTTTTTTTTTTAAGATTTATTTATTTGCAGCCAGCGCCGCAGCTCACTAGGCTAATCCTCCGCCTTGCGGCGCCGGCACACCAGGTTCGAGTCCCGGTCGGGACGCCGGATTCTGTCCCAGTTGTCCCTCTTCCAGGCCAGCTCTCTGCTGTGGCCAGGGAGTGCAGTGGAGTTTGGCCCAAGTACTTGGGCCCTGCACCCCATGGGAGACCAGGAGAAGCACCTGGCTCCTGCCATCGGATCAGCGCGGTGCGCCAGCCACAGAGCGCCGGCCGCGGCGGCCATTGGAGGGTGAACAAACAGCAAAGGAAGACCTTTCACTCTGTCTCTCTCTCTCACTGTCCACTCTGCCTGTCAAAAAAAAGAAAAAGAAAAAGAAAAAAAAAAGAAAGAAAGAAAGAAAATCTAAAACATTTAAAGAAAAAAAAAGATTTATTTATTTGAAAGACAGAGTTACAGAGAGAGAGGTCTTCCATCCAATGGTTCACTCCCCCAGATGGCCACAACAACCAGAGCTGCACCAATCCAAAGCCAGGAGCTTCTTTCAGTCTCCCACGTGGGTGCAGGGGCCCAAGCACTTAGGCCATTTTCTACTGTTTCCCAGGCCACAGCAGAGAGCCGGATCAGAAGTGGAGCAGCCAGGACTAGAACCGGCGCCCATATGGGATGCTGGTGCTTCAGGCCAGGGCTGTAACCCGCTGTGCCACAGCACTGGCCCCAGGTCATCATTTTTTTTTTTAAGATTTATCTATTTATTTGAAAGGCAGAACAGTAGAGAGAGGCAGAAAGGGAGACTGGGAGAGAGGGAGGAAAGGACAAAGAGCTGACCTCTCTGAGTCCCAGAGTCTCCAGCTGTAAAACAGGAGGCCCCACGGCACAGGGCCAGTGCGGGGCCTGCCGAGAACGTGCACACGACGGGCTGAGCACAACACCAGTGTGTGCTCCAGTTATTCTCTGAGATCCACTTAACTTCAAGTGTAAAGCAACGAATAGAACTACAGCCACGGAAGGAGGAGTACAGAGCACCAAAAAGGGGAAAGCGAGCACAGTTCCCAATCTGCCCTGTGTGGCCGCTGACCGTCTGTCCTCGGGAAGTGAAGGGAACCCCCGGAGGCTACAGTTCCCCATCTGTTAGATGAGATTCCACAGTCTACCCAGCGACATCTGTCAAGTGCTCACTGTACTCCCACAATGACCTAATGCTAATCCAAGTCTTTTAAAAAAGAAAGATTTGTTGAAATTTGTACCTAAATGATTCCCCAGAGAACTGGATTAATGAATAGCTATGTTTCTGTGTCCAAATACTAACAAAGTAAACTTGATTTGTAATTTTAAATTATTACAATTTTGTTTATTTAAAAAACTCATCTCCACAGAAACTCCTAGATGAAGGTGACACATACTTGAAGCAGTTTTCTTCGTAGATGACATTCCATATCTTCCAAGTATCTGGTCCCTTATAGCCCGTGTAGCGCTCAGGATTAAGCAGCAAATCTACGTACTCAGCATCCGGGGATTGTATGTCTGTAAGACAAAGTGCTTCGTTAAGTCCTTCTTCTCTTCAGTTACCTGACAGGGCCGGTACACAGACTGTATCCCACTGATTCTCAGGCACTGTGACTGCAACAACGCAGCAGGAATTTTAGAATCACTTTTCAGGAGAAAGAAAATGAGGAAAAGAGGGAGAAATAAACACAGCCACATTGCCGGAAGCTCTGGGTGCAGAAATGTCTCGGCAGTTAGGAACTAGGGCTCCGGAGCCACCGTGGGCGAGAAGCCAGTCCCCTATTTCCTGCTGGGCTACAGTGCTGTCACTTTTTATTTGTTGAACTCTTTATTTAGTGAGGCCAAGAAGCCTTTGATTATAATGTAAATTAAAATATTATCTCAGAAAAATGATAAATAAAACTTAATAAAAAAGAACCCAGGTCCCACTACTTATTTCTACTGTAATAGAATTTCAGGGCTAGCGCTGTGGTGTAGCAGGTAAAGCCGCCGTCTGCAGTGCCACATCCCATATGGGTGACGGTTCGAGTCCCAGCTGCTCCACTTCCAATCCAACTCTCTGCTTTGGCCTGGGAAAGCAGTGGAGGATGCTTGGGCCCCTGTGCCAGTGTGGGAGACCCAGAAGAAGCTCCTGATCACCCCAGCTCTGGCCACTGTAACCATTTGGGGAGTGAACAAGTGGATGGAAGATCTCTCTGCCTTTGCCTCTGCCTCTCTGTAACTCTGCCTTTCAAATAAATAAATAAATCTCTAATTTAAAAAATTATTTCAAAACAAAACAATGGTACCCAGTCCTCCAGGGACTCTGGGATATTACTTAGTACATCAATACCATGCTACCCACAAAGCTTAATGATAGAAACCAACAAAGAATGAGCAAGTGGCAAAAATGAGCTGCAACAAGCAAAGTGGGTGACAAAAATTCACAAAGGGGATGACCAAGGTGCATCTAATAAACTCTATCAAGCTTTCAAGGGGAATAAGGAGCAAAAAAAAAAACAAACAAAAAAAAAAACAAACCACAAAGAAGCTGGGTTACTTGTATCTCAGCTCACCTCTCAGAAGCATAAGCTAGGAAGAGGGCTGCTTTTGGAAGCAGCACACTGAGGACAGCTACACATGACGGACGTTAAATGCGGAAGTGGCAATGAAATAAACTTCAGAAAGTCAATACAAGAACTTAGCAAATCAGCAGGGAATCACCTAATTCAGGAAGGGATAATTCTGTTCCTTACAGTTAATACCAAAGGCAACTGCCACAGTATAGCAAATTATAACACATTCCTTTAAAAAAAAAAAAAAAGAAACCTCTGAATTTTAAAATATATAAATAATGCTCAGTATCCAAGACCTTAAAACACAAACCCATCAAGAAATGACCAGATTTTTACCTAATTAGAGATAAACATTCATTGCCTCATAATTTTAGGGCAAACACTCTTCATCTCCCTTCAACTTAATAAAAACAAAAATGTTACTGTAACCCTATTTTGCCACCAGACAAAAGCACAATTTCTAGTTAGGTTTTATAAAATACCCTCTGCACTTCACCTCTGTTACATGCATACGTATTTCCCTCTAAAGCAGTCCTTATGAAAATATCCACACCCGTTAGGTAGCAGAAACACACAGATGGGAAAATGATGCTCACTTAACTATCATGTAAGAGGGGAATCCTGATTCTCACTCAGTGCTACACATTATAGTCTCAAAAGGAATGAAAGTTAAAGGTTTTGTTTTGATTTTTTTTTTTATTTGACAGGCAGAGTTAGACAGGGAGAGAGAGAGACAGATAGAAAGGTCTTCCTTCCGTTGGTTCACCCCCCAAATGGCTGCTACAGCCGGCGAGCTGCGCCAATCCAAAGCCAGGAGCCAGGTGCTTCCTCCTGCTCTCCCATGCGGGTGCAGGGCCCAAGCACTTGGGCCATCCTCCACTGCCCTCCCGGGCCACAGCAGAGAGCTGGCCTGGAAGAGGAGCAATCGGGACTAGAACCCGGTGCCCAAATGGGATGCCGGCACCGCAGGTGGAGGATTAACCAAGTGAGCCACAGCGCCGGCCCTTGATTTTTTTTAATTGTATGCGCTCATTTGAAAGGCAGAGAGACAGACAGTTCTCACTGACTGGTTTACTTCCCAAATGTCCAAAATGGCTGGAGTTGGGCCAGGCTGCAACTGAGAGCTACAAGCTTAGTCCAGGTCCCCTGTGTGGGTGGCAGGGACCAACTCCTTAGCCATCCCAGCTGCCTCCCAGCGTGTACACTAGCAGGAAGCTGGAGTCAGGAACCAGAGCCGGGATCAAACCTAGGAACTCGGACACGGGACACCACTGCTAGGCCAGACACCTGCCCAGGCAACTAAAATATTACCATCCTTCTCATAACAATTGCAGGCCTAGAGATATTTGCTGTATTCTATAAATTCAGTTCTGTCTTAGGTCTTACACAACAATGTTTAAAGCCAAAAAAAAATCTGTGGCAAAACTGGCCAAGTAAGAGGGCTGGAGGAACACTGTATCTCCTTCCCATTGTAGCTATAAATCTTGGCGGTGTCTACAACCCCTGACCCAGCACCCTGGGACCGAATGGGCTTTGGAATTGAGACCTTTACAGGTGTTACCAAGGCAACAGAGCACAGGCCATACCCTGAGCGCTGCTGCGGGAGGGGCGGCAGCGACCTCTAACCCACACATCAACATTTCCCATTCCCATGGGGTGAAAATGTTCATCTTACAGAGCTTTGGGAGTTTGGAATTAGAAATGGGGATTACAGATACTTAGGTGCCAAAAAAAAAAAAAGTTAATATTTTCTATTAAAGGAAGCTCTTTTTCAAAAAAAAAAAAAAAAACACAAATTAAATATACTTTTCTTTTTTCTTTCTCTTTTATGGGAATTGAAGGCTTCATTTTTCACTTATATTTAAATTATCATTCTTTTTAGTAGTTTTTAAAGGCCATTAATCCACTGCAAAGGAACCTGCAAAATTCAATTTGATTTGATGTTTTTAGCCAATTAAGAGGATAAGAATTCAACTTAGAAAATAGGAGATATCAGAGAAAGCAGAGTGAGCGAATCCATAAGCCGTGATCAAAGAGTTCTAATGGGTGTCAGAGCTCCTGGATCTGAACAGCACCAGCACTCTGGCTGAGCTTCAGATGTCACGGACTGACTCAAGTTCAATGTGCTCTCCTCCAACAACAGCGCCAGAGCCCGCTACCGAGGAAAAACACAGCCCAACAGCACTGCAACACAGGCAGATTTGTTTGTAATTTCTACATTTTAAATACATTTATATGTGCTTTTAAATATGCAAAATGCGGCCGGCGCTGCGGCTCACTAGGCTAATCCTCCGCCTTGCGGCGCCGGCACACCGGGTTCTAGTCCCGGTCGGGGCGCCGGATTCTGTCCCGGTTGCCCCTCTCTACTGTGGCCAGCTCTCTGCTGTGGCCAGGGAGTGCAGTGGAGGATGGCCCAAGTCCCTGGGCCCTGCACCCCATGGGAGACCAGGAGAAGCACCTGGCTCCTGCCATCGGATCAGCGCGGTGCACCGGCGGCCGCAGCGCGCTGGCCGCGGCGGCCATTAGAGGGTGAACCAATGGCAAAAGGAAGACCTTTCTCTCTGTCTCTCTCTCACTGTTCACTCTGCCTGTCAAAAAAAAAAAAAATATATGCAAAATGCATAGATAGGGAGACAAAATGAATTACACATAAACTACCAGATATTCAGAACTGTAAGTCACAGGTAAATTTTTCTGAAACTGAGTTCTCTGTTTAAATATTCTTAGGCTGTGGTAAAATATAATAAAAATTTACCAGTTTCACCACACTTAAATTTGCAATATTATGAAACCATCACTATCATCCCAAAAGAACTATGTTCCCATTTAGAATGAATTTCCTATCCCCATTCTCACCTCTGTAACCCCTAATCGACTTTTCTGTCTCTACCAATTTGTCTATTGTAGGCATTTCCTGTAAATGAACTCATACAATACTTGTCCTTCTCTGACTGCCTTTTCCATTTAGTATGTGTTTGAACTTCATTCCCTTTAAGTGACTGAAAAGCATTCCATTGCACAAAGGGCCTTCAAAGCCTTATGGAAAAAACAGAATTAAAATATAATGCGTGGGGCACGCAGTTGGCATAGCAGTTATTGGGATATCCAATCCTCTGTAACAGTGCTGAGTTTAAGTCTCAGCTCCACTCTCAATCCCTGCTTCCTACTAATGCACACCCTGGTAGATGACACATGATGGCCCAATTAGTTGGATCCCTGCCACTCAGGTGGGAGACCCAGACTGAGTTCCTTGCTCCTGCCTTTGGCCTGACCCAATCCAGGCTGTTGCAGACATTTGGGGAGTGAATCAAAAGTTGGGAGGGGCCGGCACTATGGCATAGCAGGTTAAGCCACCATCTGCAGCGCCGGCATCCCATATGGGTGCTGGTTCGAGTCCTGGCTATTCTACTTCCAATGCCGCTCCCTGCTAATGTGCCTGGGAAAACAATGGAAGATGGCCTAAGTACTTGGGCCCCTGCACCCACATAGGAGACCTGGAAGAAACTCCTGGCTCCTGGCTTCGGATCGGCCTAGCTCCAGTCATTGAGGCCATTTGGGGTGTGAACCAGTGGATGGACGATGTCTCTCCCTTTTCTTTCTCTGTAAATCTGCCTTTCAAAGAAATAAATAAATCTTTTTTTAAAAAAATGATGGAAGAGCTCTCTATATCAGTCTCTATGCTCTGCTGTTTTTTAAATAAGTAATTTTAAAATTTTTTTAAATAATTCAAATTTTTTGCAAACTTCTCGAAGTCCCCTTATGTGTATAGACCACATCTTGTTTCTCTATTCATCTTGTAATGGACCCATGAGTTATTTCTACATTTTGACTATTGTGAATTATGCTGCAATGAACACTGGTATACCATTATCTGTCTGAGTCCCTGTTTCAATTCTTCTGAGTAGGGAACTATTATACCAAAGAATAATTCTGTGTTTAGCTTTTTGAGGCACCACTAATCTGTTATACACTGTTTTTAAAAGGATGGTTTTAGTGGAGGACATTTACTGCAGCAGTTAAGATATTGCTTGGATCACCTGTACTGCACATCACAGTGCCTGGGTAGGAATCCCAGTGCCAATTCCAATTCCAATTTTCTACTAGTGTTAACCCTGGGAGGAGCAGGTGATAGCTCAAATACTTGGGTCCCTGACTTGCACTGGGGACACCAGGGTTGATTTCGGGGCTCTTGGCTTCACCTGGCCCAAACCTAGCTGTTGCAGGCATCTGGAGAGAGAACCAGCTGATAGAGGACATCTGTCTGTATCTGTCTCTGTCTTCTTCTCTCTCTCTCTCTCTGCCTTTTCAAATAAACAAAAATGTAAATAAATTTTCAAAGAATTTTTTTCTTAGGTGGAATTTGAAGCAATGCACACAATAAAAATGTACCATCAGCTTCACAGAAGTTGTCTGAAGAGTCATCATGCTTGGTCCACTGAAGAACAGCCTTCTGCGTCTCCTCACTTCAAACAAACAAACAAACAAAATACTGTTACTCCTTTTTAAAGTTTATGCACGGCATGAAAAGAGGTATAAAACACTGCTGCAAAAAGAAAAAGACCAAACCTCAGGGATTCATCCACTGCTCCGAGCCGCTCAGCCTGCTCACACTCCTCAATGAGATTATTCGCTTCTTCAGAATACTGCAATGAAGGGGACACACAGAATGTGGCTACTGTATTCTAAACTTTCAAAAATTACTTTAGAAATTACTGGAGGGGGCCAGGGCTGTGGCGCAGCAGGTTAATGCCCTGGCCTGAAGCACCGGTATCCTATATGGGTGCCAGTTCAGGGCCCCGCTGCTCCACTTCCAATCCAGCTCTCTGCTGTGGCCTAGGAAAGCAGTGGACGATGGCCCAAGTCCTTGGGCCCCTGCACCCGCGGGAGAGACCTGGGGGAAGCTCCTGGCTTCAGATTGGCGCAGCTCCAGCCGTTGAGGCCAATTGGGGAGTGAATCAGTGGATGGAAGACCTCCCTCCCTCCCATTCTTTCTCTCCTCTCTCTCTCTCTCTGCCTCTCCTCTCTCTGTGTAACTCTAACTTTCAAATAAATAAATAAAAAAGAAATTAAAAAAAAGAAATTACTGGAGGCTCTTTCTGTGCCTGGCTTCAAAAATTTTTGCACAAAAATTTATCTTTGAGCTCTATCGTCCCACAAACACCCTGAGGTACCCGCATCTTTTCTACTTGGCCTGACCGGCTCCTGGGACTTCTTCACACATCACTCCTCACCACAGCACAGCTGCCAAGTCGACAATGTGATCAGGAGGACACATACTCACTCAACAGATGCTCACGGAGTCCCTTTCATGGCCTCGTTGGCGAGATGACCATGCAAATTACTGTCCAGACTGGACACTAAAATTACTGACCTCTAAAATTACTGAGATAATTTTTTGAAATTCTCTTTACTGAATGATAACCTTGTTTTATTATAATTATTAGTTCAATTCAAAAATTATTGTTTAAAATAAGATTTTCATACATAATTAGGTTCAAAGGATAGAAGGATATGATGTGTTCAACCTACAATCAAATGGTTCAGGAAATAATTTGTATATACAAAAAGTACAATTTAAAAATGTGGCAAAATATGAAAAACTAGTCAATCTGCAGAAAGAGTATACAGAAATGCTTTATACTAATCCAGCAAATTTTCTAAGTTGGAAATTATTTCAAAATAAAAAGTGGGACCGGTGCTGTGGCAGAGTTGGCCAAGTCGCCACCTGCAATGCTGGAATCCCATATGGGTGCCTGTTCCAGTACCGGCTGCTCCACTTCCGATCCAGCTTTCTACTGTGGCCTGAAAAAGCAGCAGCAGATGGCCTAAGTCCTTGGGCCCCTGCACCCACATAAGAGACCTGGAAGAAGCTCCTGGCTCCAGGCTCCTGGCTCCAGATGGGCTCAGTTCTAGCCATCACGGTCATTTCGGGAGTGAACCAGCAGATGGCAGGTCGGTCTCTCTCTCTTCCTCCCTCCTTTCCGCCCCCCCCCCCCCACCTCTCTGTAGTTCTTCCTTTCAAATAGATAAATAAATCTTAAAAACAAACAAACAAACAAACAAACACGTAAAAATACCTATGTGAAAAGAACAAAGTGGCCAATGCTGTGGCATAGTGGGTTAAGGCACTGCCTGCATCCCAAGTGGGCACCAGTTTGAGATCTGGCTGCTCCACTTCCAATTCAGCTCCCTGTTGATGGCCTGGGAGAACAGTGGGAAGCAGCCCAATTGCTTGGGCCCCTGCACTCTCATTGGGAGATCTGGAAGAAGCTCCTGGTTCCTGGCTTCAGCCTGGCACAGCTCCGGCTATTGGGGCCATGTGGGGAGTGAACCAGTACCAGTGAATAAACAATCTCTTTCTCTCTGTCTCTCCCTCTATGCCTTTAAAAAAAAAAAAGAAGAAGCTGAGTAACCAAAACTCACACCAAGCACTTCAAAATGAGATATGCTCATCTCAATATGTTCTTATTTTTAATTTTTCATAAAATTGTACACAGTCCTCTTCGTTTTATGGTTAATCAACTTGAACTAACCATCTGTCAGTATTATTTTCAAATAAACTGGATGTTATAGAATACAGGTAACTACAGAGGTACAAACAAAACTACATTATAATCCAGATCATAAACCTATTGCATTTACATGCATCCTTGCCTTCCTTAGCTCTTGTCCAACTGATTAGAGCTTTCCTCATTTAACGTGCTCAACTCCTCCCTAGTTTTTGTAGGAACAAATATCAAGGTCTTTGTTTACAAGTTTTATTATAATAACTATAATTTTCTAAACCTTTAAAAGTTGAAATTTAGGTTTTTTCTTTATGTATTCTATTCATTGATAATTTGAATAAAAATGTTCCACTCATTTTGAAAAAATTGTAATGAAAATGTAGAGGGTTAATTCATTTAAAACTGGCCAAAACCTCTGGGAGACCCCTGTGTTGTTTTATGCAATCCAAGAGTACTTTAGGGGGCCAGCACTGGGGTGTAGTAGGTTAAGCCGATGCCTGAGGCGCCAGTATCCCATAAGGGCGCCAGTTCCTGTCCTAGCTGTTCCTCTTCCTAAACGGCTCCCTGCCAACGGCCTGAGAAAGCAATGGAAGATGGCCAGAGTCCTTGGGCCCCTGTACCTACATATGAAACCCAGAAGAAGCTCCTGGCTCCTGGCTTCGGAATGGCCCAGTTCCAGCCACTGCACCCATTTGGGGAGTGAACCAGTGGATGAAGACCTCTCTGCCTCTCAAATAAATAAATCTTAAAAAAAAAAAAAAAAGAGTACTTTAAAAAGTCCACGGAAGGGGCAGGCATTTGGCCTCGAAATTAAGACACTGTTAAGGTGCCCAGGTCGCACATCAGAGTGCTCTGATTTGACAGCAACTTCTGTTCCTGACTGCAGCTTCCTGCTCATGTGCACTGGGAGGCAGAAGTGACAGCTCAGGGGACTGGACTCCTGACAGCCACGTAGGAAGTCTGGACTGAGTTCCACCACTGGCTTTGGCCCCAACCAGGGCCATTATGAGTCCTGGGAGAAGAAACTAGTAGATGGGACTTCCCCCTGTGTGTCTGCCTCTCAAAAAAAAAAAAAAAAAAAAAAAAAAAATTTTAAAAAGCTGCTAAATAGTTTATAGAAAAAATGTAATTCAAATATGTTTATTTTGATACAAAAAATTTTAAATCCATGCATAGCTTTTTCATACTAAGCATTTTCCACCAATCCAGTTCCCAGATAATGCACCTGGAAAAGCAGCAAATACTTGGGCCCTGCCACCCATGTGGGAGACCAGATACAGCTCCTGGCTTTGGCTGGCCCAGCCCTGGCTGGTGCAGGCATTTGGGGAGGGATGGAAGCTCTCTCTTTGTGTCTCTCCTTCTCTCTCAGTAATTCTGCATTTTAAATAAATAAATTTTAAAAAGTTTTTTCATGTTCATTACGTAAATAATATCTAGATTTTGACAATATGGCTTCTATGTTAATTGGTAAAATGTCATAGTTTGTTTGGACACAACAATGAATAATTTATGTACCTTAATTACAAATATATCTCTGGTCTACAAATTTCTTGATTTAGTACAGATACTGTTTCTACCAAGGACATTGTATAAGCGTATTGTCACCACAAAGCAAGTATTTTGTCTTCAAATTTGAACTTAGACTGAATTTATACTGGCATTCACGATAATTATAAGTGCTTTCCTTCAACATAACGCTTTACTCGGTCCGTCAGGACAATTTTTTTAAAATCTTCTGTTGAAATTATTTTATCTTTGACACAGTTTGTGATGACATCGTTGAACTATGTACAAAGTTGTTCTGCCTCTGGAACCAAAAAGTTCTAGCAATGACTTCACGCTCTGTGTATGGAAGAAAACGTGGAATCAAAATGAGCAGGTACAGATATGCATCTGTCAGCATTCAGAAAATGCACAGTTAATATTTATGCTTTTCACTGTGTGATTTTATAAAAACTAGATGTAAACAAATATTGGACTCCAGTTAATGACATACTTATGTATATTCACCCAGTTAATGACATGTATTTAGGAAGATGTGTATTGATGTCTGAATATACTTTGAAATGCATCCAGAAATAAGATATTCTGATGGATGGCTAGAATGATGAACAGATAGCCAAATATATGGTAAAAAGTTTATCAAAATGTTAATGGTGGGGGCCGGCATTGTGGCGTAGCAGGTAAAGTTCCCGTCTCAGTGCCAGAATCCCATTTGGGCGCCAGTTCGAGTCCCAGCTGCTCTACTTTCAATAGCAGTGGAAGATGGCCCAAGTCCTTGGGCCCCTGCACCCGTGTGGGAGACCCGGAAGAAGCTCCTGGCTCCTGGCTCTGGATTGGCACAGCTCCAGCCATTGTGGCCAACTGGGGAGTGAACCAGCGGATGGAAGACCTACCTCTCTCTCTTTCTCTCTCCCTCTGTGTAATTCATTCAAGTAAATAAATAAATCTTAAATAAAATAAATCTTAAAAAAAAATAATTATTATTTAATAACGTTAATGGTAGAATCTAAGTGACAAGCATCACAGTATCCACAGGAAAATTCCTCCACCTCTGCTATATGTTTAAATTTTTTCATAATAAAATATTGGGAAAAATTCTTTTTTTTTTTGACAGAGTGGACAGTGAGAGAGAGAGACAGAGAGAAAGGTCTTCCTTTGCCGTTGGTTCACCCTCCAATGGCCGCCGCGGCCAGCGCGCTGCGGCCGGCACACCACGCTGATCCGATGGCAGGAGCCAGGAGCCAGGTGCTTTTCCTGGTCTCCCATGGGGTACAGGGCCCAAGCACCTGGGCCATCCTCCACTGCACTCCCTGGCCACAGCAGAGAGCTGGCCACAGTAGAGAGGGGCAACCGGGACAGAATCCGGCACCCCCACCAGGACTAGAACCCGGTGTGCCGGTGCCGCTAGGCGGAGGATTAGCCTAGTGAGCTGCGGCGCCGGCCGAAAATTTTTGAGCAATTAGTCCAAATGAATAATCACATGTCCCAGACCACTAAGTAAATGTATTCTGCAGCTGCATATACTAAATTCCTGTCTTTGGACACAGTCTAAGGATAACAGGTAGCCTACAACGCAGACACTCGGGCTTTGTCAGCAGACGGGGATGTTATGTTTTCCCTGTGGTCAGTGAGATTTCTATGTCCCTGAAGCACAGGAAATGATGATCTTCTGTACAAGTTACACATCATAAAACCTGCCATGACAAAGGAAGACCTTTCTCTCTGTCTCTCTCTCTCACTGTCCACTCTGCCTGTCAAAAATAAAAAAAAAAATAAAATAAGAAAACCTGCCATGAGAGGCAGGCGCCGCGACTCACTAGGCTAATCCTCCGCCTGCGGCGCCAGCACACCGGGTTCTAGTTCCGGTCGGGGCGCCGGATTCTGTCCCCGGTTGCCCCTCTTCCAGGCCAGCTCTCTGCTGTGGCCCGAGAGTGCAGTGGAGGTTGGCCCAGGTGCTTGGGCCCTGCACTCCATGGGAGACCAGGAGAAGCACCTGGCTCCTGGCTTCAGATCAGCACGGTGCACCGGCTGTAGCAGCCATTTGGGGGGTGAACCAACAGAAGGAAGACCTTTCTCTCTGTCTCTCTCTCTAACTCTGTCTGTCAAAAAAAATACATCTGCCATGAGAAATGCAAAATTCAACACTTTACTTTTCATGAAATAAGTATTTTCTTTTTCCTTTTTTTTATAATTACTTCAGCCAAAAGGATTCACTGCAAAATTTAAAAGCATTACCACATAATAAAAATAATTACACAGTTGTCAGTTTCCAACGGAGTGAATTTACTACACAATAAAAGGTAAAATCACTAAGCAAGACCATTCTCTATATGCAGGCCTCTATTTCTCACATTTCTCATAAGCGTAACTACAATTTCACAGGTTTCCCACTGACCAATCAAAAGGTGGCCTGTGGCTTCACACATACTGACACAGCCCATTGTGCCAACCACTGCTAAGTCTAAGAGACCAACAATGGTAGCGGAACCTAACACTTCTCCGGCCACTTCCCAAGACTGTAAGTAGACAGCTGTCCTCAGCCATTTGTCCGAGTGCAATTAGTTGGTGAACAGGCACCTAGTATAGCATCCTTGAGAGAGAAGCTCAGTTTCTTAGTATCCGGAAAAGTCAGAAAACAAAGAACAAGTTCTTACTGGTTATTTTTGCATTATGGCATAAATAAATTTCCATGAGTCCATAGTGATATAAATAAATGACTAAGTATAGAGGAGGAGATGCAAACCCCCAATGCCGGAGAATTCCAGATAATTTATGCAGACACTCTGTTCTCCAGGAGAGGAATGACTCCGCACTCCCTAGGTGTGGACTGTGCAGACTTCTTTCCAAAGAACACCACATGAGAAGGGCTGGCAGGGAAGACATCTGACAAAGACCACCTGGGTCAGGTGAGCAGCGTAATAGACAGCCCTGTTTATGGCAGCTGCTCTTGCCACAAGGGATGCAAATGCCATCATTGACTTTTTGGGCCCTCCTCCCCAGCACACATCATCCTGGGCCAGTACTGGGGAGAACATCAGAACATCAGACAGATTCTACAGAACATCTGATTAGTACTCCTGAAAAACACCTTACTAAAAACCAAGTCTGGAAAACTGTCACAGCCAACAGGAGCCTAGGGAGATGTGACAACTAAACCTACTGAGGTACCCAGGATGGGACACTGGGACAGGGAAAGGGGACGTTAGGTATTAGTTAAAGCAATGTGAATAAAGGATGGACTTTCATTAGCAATAATGCATCAACACGCATGCATTAACTGTACTAAATGCACTATGCTCATGTCGGGTGTTAATTACAGGGGAAACCAAGTGTAGGGTGCACATGCATACCTTGTAGCTCGCAGATTTAATTCCATCAGGAACTTCATCCTGAACAAGAAAACAGAATGCTTTTAGACAACATTTATTCTATCTCCCAATTCAGGACTTTGAATTTCTATGATTTATGAGAAATTCATAAAACAAACCTTTGAAGTTAACACATTTTTTTAAACTGAGAATAGTCAGGCAGTTTTTATATAATTTCTTAAGAGTAAATAAAAATTCAATGAATTATTCTACGGCTTTCTGATCAATTATTACAGAATGGAAATGTAAACAGAGGCACTTCACGTTATTCCTTTTGATATTCAAATTGTCCCGTATTTGATCACTAGGAGATGGACTAAGCGCGTGTTTCTGTGAGCACCTCTGTCCTCTTCATCTGACTCCAGGAGTCCATGGGAGCATTTGTGGTTTTCAGTTACGAGAAGATACTCGGGGAATTGCCTGTTCCTATCTTTCAATCATCTCTAAAATTTTCATTTATTTATTTGAAAGGAGGAGTGAGAGAGAAAGATAGAGAGCACACACTCTCATCTATTGGTTCACTGCTCAAATGCCAATAATAGTCCCTGGCCAAGGGCCTACGTCAGGAGTCAAGAGCTAGGAGCTCAGTCCAGGTCTCCCAGTGAGGGGTAGGAACCCAACTACCACAGCCATCTCTGCCCCCTCCAGGGTCTGCATTAGCAGGAAGCCAGAAAATCACTTTATTGTGTCTTCTTCCAGACTTCAAACTAGATCAGTGTATATTGTTTTTGTATGGCCAGACATTTAAATGGATTCAACTTTTTTCCAACAATAAAAAAACGTCATATTAGGGCCGGCACGGTGGCTCACTTGGTTAGTCCTCCGCCTATGGTGCCAGCATCCCATATGGGAACCGGGTTCTAGTCCCAGTTGGGGCGCCGGATTCTGTCCCGGCAGCTCCTCTTCCAGTCTAGCTCTCTGCTGTGGCCCGGGAAGGCAGTGGAGGATGGCCCAAGTACTTGGGCCCTGCACCCACATGGGAGACCAGGAGGAGGCAATTGGCATAGTTCCGGCAGTAGCGGCCAGTTAGGGGGTGAACCAATGGAAGGAAGACCTTTCTCTCTGTCTTTCTCTCTCACTAACTCTGTCAAATAAATTTTTTTAAATGCCATATTTAGTATATATTAATTTCAGCAGATTTGATAGCTTTGCTAGCACAAAGGGTATGTACCTCTATAATTTTTTAGGATACATCTGCCAAATTTATCTCCAAAAAGACTTAACCACCAGGGTGCTTATTTCTTCTTCCTAAACTAACACTGGGTATTGTTATTCTTTTCCACATTGGTCAATGAATAACGGGACTGAAAGAACCTTGTTTTGATTCATTGTAAAGGGAATGAATGATGGGCCTTTCAGTTTGTAGAGAGATTCAAGCCTCTATGGGCAGATCATCTTTTCATTTACATCTTCTCTAGACAAATTAAGGATGTTATTTCTAAAGTACCAAGGATAGGAAGACCTTAAATCTTCTCTGTCTCCTCCTAGGCCACAGAGTACAACCTGAACCAGGTCTGGGAATGAACTGAAGAAGAAAACTGATTTTTCTTCCTGTTTAGTCCAAAAAGGCATTGACAAAACAGTGACAGGGTGAACGTTACAGGGACGTTATGCCTGCATCCCATATCCAAGAGCCATTTCAAGTCCCAGTTGCTCTGCTTCCTAGCCAGTTCCCTACTAATGAGTCTGGGAAAGTAACAGAAGATAGCCCAAGTGGCTGGGTCCCTGCCACCCACATGGGAGACCCAGATGTAGTTCTGGGCTCCTGGCTTAGGACTAGTACAGCCCTGGCTGTTACGGGCATTTGAAGTGGGAACCAGCAGAGACAGGAAGATCTCTCTGTATCTCCCTCATTCTCTGTTGCTCCACTTTCCAAATAAATCCCTCTTAAAAAAAATACACAGTGGCAGACCATATAAAGTAGTGAGTTCACCATGTTTATTGTGCCTACATTAGATTAACACAGGACTGTTGTTTAGTCATGATAACGGCACATGGTCCTTTCTCATAGATGCATACAGTATATATAACAGTGAGATGTCAATAATGCAAATATAAATGCTATCTATGAAAGCTAATGATTTAGGCTGAAGAAATTATCCCAAAATACTTGAAATGATCCTTAATCACTCTGTGGTTCCAATACACCAGCTGAACTGAGTCCAGGCTTGTCCCAAGAGGAACATAAATGGTTCATGCCCTCACTGTCACCGGGAGTGGAGCTTCTTCCTGCTACCCTCTCTTGCCCACCCTTCTGTGCTCTCACAGTGAGCTGTCTGCAGTGTCTCTCTATTAGGACTATCACCTCTGTTCTGAAACGATCAGATATAGTTCTCTCCCCTATTAAATCACAAGCTCCTCAAGGTCAGGGGTTATCCAGCATGCCTAGGTTCGGGCACGGAAGTAGGCCCCTAAGAAATATTCACCAGTGAACCAAATTACATTGAACTGCTAACTGACAGGACTTTTCTAGTCTTTTCTTCATGTCTTCACCTTCCTCTCCCCCACTATACTGCCAGTTACCTTTCTGAAACTCGGGTCTAACCGTGCCACTTAGCCCCTAAGCTAACATATATAATTATAAACTAGGAAAGCTCGTTAGGTGCATAGACATTTCAGATTACCCAGTTATCCACCCTTCTCTCCGTCACGACCTTTGTTCATGCGAGGCACTGCCCAATTCTACAGGGGCAGAGCGGCCCACTCCCGCCCCGCCCCGCCCCGCACTGCACCGCATCCTCAGCGTGCTCCACATTCTGATCAGAGCTATTGCTGAGCACTTCTTCAATGCCAAAACTGGTGTCCACTAGGATTTACAATGAAGCGCACCGCACGCGTCAGTGTGTCAGGCTGCGAATCAGTGAGCTATTACCTCACGCTGAGCATCTCTCAGGTTTTCTGGTCCTCTGAGTTTCATCCATCATTAATAAAATCCAGAAATAACTGTCGTTTCAAGATGAGATTCAGCTTGTGCTTTCTGACTAATACTAATGCCTAAATCTAACTACATAACTTTACTAAGTATCATATTTTAGCATTTTAAATAAGTTACATAAATAAGATATTGGTAAGTTTAAATCTGCCCAACTACTTTTTCCTATTACTAAAATATAAAGTCAAGCACCTAAAAAATACAATGAAACTTGTAACTTGGTAATATCATTCTAATGTATTTCTCATGCTTTAATAATAGTAACATAAGGAATTTCATAAGTTAATCTGTGAATTTTCAAAAACTCATGTCTTTGAGAAACAATACAACTAAAAACAAGCTTGTCATTCTCATAAAATATCTATAAGTCAGTGTTACATTTCCCTTAATTCCACATGCTTATAGGTCTATGCAGCAATAGTTGCATGTTTAATAATAACTCCTCAGGCCTGCACTGTGGTATAGCGGCTTAGCCTCCACCTTTGGTGCCGGCATCCCAGATGAGCACCAGTTTTAGTCCTGGCTGCTTCCCTTCCAATCCAGCTCACTGCTATGGCCTGGGAAAGCAGCAGAAGATGGCCCAAGTCCTTGGGCCCCTGCATCCATATGGGAGACCTAGAATAAGCTCCTGGCTCCTGGCTTCAGACTGGCCTAGCTCTAGCCACTGTGGCCATTTGGGAAGTGAAGCAGCAGAAGGAAGACTTTTCTGTCTCTCCCTCTCTTTGTCTGTAACTCTACCTCTCAAATAAATAAATAAAAAATCTTTTAAATAAAATGAATAACTCCTCAAAATCACAATACCACTTCACATCTATAAGGATAGCTATGGCAAAAAAAAAAAAAAGGCAAAAAAACAGAAGATAACAGTATTGTCAAGATGTGGAGAAATTGGAATTCTTGTGCACTGCTGAGAGAAATATAAAATGGTGTAGCCACTATGGAAGACAATTGGCAGTTCCCCAAAAAATTGAACATAGAATTAGCACATGACTCAGCCATTCCATTTCTAGGTATACACCCCAAAGAACTGAAAGGTAAGACTCAAACAGGTACCTGCACTCCCTCGGTCATGGTAGCATTACTCAAAATAGCCCCAAAGGGGGAAACAACCTAAGGTCCATCAACTTGAAATGATCCTTAATCATTTATACACGTTTAACATGAATGTATAAAAGAAACACAGCAGAGACAGACAGTACAAAACCATTATTCAACCTCCCAAAGGAGTAACATTCTGATCCATGCCACAGCAGGCATCAGCTGGAGAACACTGAGCTAAATGAGACAAAGAGATGCAGAAGGATAAAACCTGGGCTTCTCCTTCCACGTGGAACCTAAGACTAGCCAGCTCACAGAGAAGGCGGCTAAATGGTGAAGACTAGCCAGCTCACAGAGAAGGCAGCTGAAGGGCCGGGAGTCAGTGTTTAACCAGCATAGCGTTTCAGTTTGGGAGGATGAAAAGGTTCTGCAGCTGCATGGTAGTAATGGGTACACAACACTGTGCATGCCCTTAAAGCCACTGAACTGCACGCTTGAAAACAGTTACACTTGATAAACTTCTAGTTCTGTATTCTCTGCCACAATTTTTAAAAGTGGAATAAAAATGTATGTTTTTAGCAGAAAAAAAGTGGCTTCTTATGGAAGTATGTAACAGTGTCTGCTGTCACAACAGAATACCTCAAATTTTAATGCACCAAGAATTCCTAAGTAAAACCAGGTGTTTTGTCTATTCCCAACTTCTCTCCCAGAAAATCCGAGGGGAAAATACACATCAAATAAAGGGAAGGATTTTTGTTTAAACTACATTAATTGCCTTTTATTACACTATATACATAACTTTCTACACATCAGATGCAAGAAGAAAAAAATATCAAGCCAAAAGAATGATTCACCTCCCTAATAAGTTCAAAGGATTATACTACCCATGCAATTTTATTATTATAAAGGCAGTATAATTCAAAGTAGGCTTTATCTTTGCAAGTTTTGGCGTTTAATATGTAACTGCTGGATGTTACACTGAAGGTAAGGACTGAAATACTATTTTACCGATAATGGCCCTCTTTAAAAACTTGTAACCAATAAAAAAAGATGTGACCGTCTTGAATATAGACACGGTTCTTACAGATTGACAGGGTTTAACAGCACAGTCCCTCCTTCCACACTGGCTGATGTCATTCCAGAAAGGACAAGGCCTCTTCAGGTTCACCTACAAAATAATAGGAAAAAAAAGCATGTATAAATAAGATGTTGAACTATGACAATATCATCATATTGTCAGCTACACTTAATCTCTCTCTTCCACTTATCTGTTGTCAAGTTCCAGTGAGTGTTTAAAAGTGTGGCTGCTATATGAAAACTGGTACAGCTGGTTAGACCAACATAGGCCTGCTGCTACCAACCAGACCCTTGCACAGAAGGCCAGAAGAGCCAAAAGAGCTTTTATCTCCACTGCTCAACTCAGAGGCTTTTAAAGCAAGAAGCCGTGAACATGCAGGGAACAGTTAGGCAACTAGGAACTCATACGCCAACTAAGTACTGCAACAATCAGTTCTTCTAGACCCCTTCAGCAGTTATCAAAGATAAAATACAAGTCTGAACAATACAGTTCAGACTAAAAACATGCTGTTTCACAAAAACATGTAAGTATTTCAATTAACTATAGCCAAGCTGACGCTTTATGAAAATAATAGCTCACTATTTTTGGTAACAATATAACAGTTTCTGTTCTAACTTCAATGTAACCAACTTGTTTCTAGCTCTAGCAAGAAAAATTCAAGATACTACAATTAAAAGGATCCAGTGGGTACTGTCAGGATCACATGGCTCACTCTTCTAAACCAAGTTTTCCTTAAAAAGCCTCTATCAATGTTAAATAATAACCACAATTTTAAAGCTCAATAATTCTTAATAAAATGTAATTATCCATTTTAAATATTCTTATTCCAAAAAATTAAATTAAAATACCTTGTAATATCTAAAGTAGTCACTTTCAAGGAGTTTTTGTAGTCTTGGGAAAAGCCTGTAGTTATTAAATTTATCAATGGTTTCAACATCGCAGGTACAATCATCCAAGTAACCACTAACCTGTTACAAAGAAAAATGAAACATTAAGTGAAATGTTAGATGCAATGGTGTTCTTTTCCTTCCCAGGGTTATTATGAAAGAGCCCCCTACCCAACCAGCCCTCACTCTCTGGGCAATTCTCTGAGATGGGGATGGCAATAATCTGGGAACACTCCCACTGGTAGTCCTCTTACATCCCCAGGAATGCAATACAGTGGAGACTTTTATGGGGTGTTCTGAGCTCATAATGACCCTCATTCACAGTGGGTGCCATTCTGTAACTCTGCCCTCCAGGCCAAGATTGAGCTGGCCAAGGGGGTGGGGCACACGGCCTAAACCAAGCCAGGGTCCCCTCTCTAGGAGGATGGAATGGCGACTAAGAGGTCCCCTGTGACTAGACCAACAAGTACCACCAGGTGAACCAGAGAGCACATGGGCCAGCTGGTAGAAAAGCACAGATTTTTAAAGATGCACAAAGCAGCAGTGACGGGCGGGGATGGCGAGAGACAGCATGTGCCACCTGCATTTCCCGGGGCTTGAGGCTCCCACTGAGACCCAGCTTTCCTGAAGTCTATTCTTAGCTCTCCAGAGACTCTGAGTTCTAGTAACTCACTTGTCCATGTCCTTGCTCTTAATATTGCATATATTTATTTGAAAGGCAGAGTTACAGGGTGAGAGAGAAAGGCAAAGAGAGAGGGAGATATTCCAACTGCTGGTTCATTCCCCCAGTTGGCTGCAACAGCCTGGGCTGGGCCAGACCAAAGCCAGGAACCAGGAACTCCATCCAGGTCTCCTTCGGGTGGTAGAGGCCCAAGCATTTGGTCCATATTTTGCTGCTTTCCCAGGCACATTAGCAAGGAGCTGGATTGGAAGTGGAGCAGTGCCCATAAGGGATGCTGGTATAGCAGGTGGTAGCTTGACCCACAGGACGGCAACACTGGCCCCTTTCCTTTCCTTTAATTTCCACAGGATGTACAGGTCAGAGACAAGCTTAGTAAGTGTATAAAAAGAAATGATACTGGCCGGCGCCGCGGCTCAACAGGCTAATCCCCCGCCTGCGGCACCAGCATACTAGGTTCTAGTCCCGGTCAGGGCGCTGGATTCTGTCCCAGTTGCCCCTCTTCCAGGCCAGGGAAGTGCTTGGGCCCTGCACCCCATGGGAGACCAGGGTAAGTACCTGGCTCCTGCCATCAGATCAGCGCGCTGCACCGGCCACAGCGCACTGGCTGCAGCAGCCATTGGAGGGTGAACCAACGGCAAAGGAAGACCTTTCTCTCTGTCTCTCTCTCACTGTCCACTCTGCCTGTCAAAAATAAGTAAATTAATTAATTAATTAATTAAAAAATAAAAGAAATGATACTGAATTTGCATTATAAGGATCAAACATTCCCCCAAATGTTGAGCCATAACAATTTTTTTTTTTTTTTTGACAGGCAGAGTGGACAGTGAGAGAGAGAGACAGAGAGACAGAGAGAAAGGTCTTCCTTTGCCGTTGGTTCACCTTCCAATGGCCGCCGTGCCTGGCGCGCTGCGGCCGGCACACCGCGCTGATCCGATGGCAGGAGCCAGGTACTTCTCCTGGTTTCCCATGGGGTGCAGGGCCCAAGCACTTGGGCCATCCTCCACTGCACTCCCTAGCCACAGCAGAGAGCTGGCCTGGAAGAGGGGCAACCGGGGGCCATAACAATTTTTATAGGTTTGGAATAGTACTTAGAAATAACTCAGCAGCAGCAAAATAGAGATAGCAAACAGACCACAAAGTCAATCCTAGTCTTCAAATACTCAAAATTAAAGTCTTAACTGTGTTTGCTAGCCCAACTGTTAAATGTCCCTACAGTACGACACAATATGAAATTATAATCAGACAATGTTATTAGCTATGAAACTAGAAATCCTAGATGTCTATTTGGGGTCAGTCAATGCCTAGCAGAATTACTTAAGTAGTGCTTTAAATAATAGGCACATAATGAAAACAACGCTATAAATTTTTTTTAAAAAAGCTGAACTCTGGCCTCAGAATCAGCCCTTAAGGCATTCGGATCTGGCTGAAGAGCCCATGAGAGCATTTCAGGCATGGAAAGCCAAGACACTGTGGCAAAAAAAATGACCTAAATGAAAGATCTCTGCGAGTGAGATCCCAGTGGAAAGAAGGGGCCATCCAAGAAGGAGGTACCTTTCTCTGAAGGGAGGAGAGAACTTCCACTTTGACTATGGCCTTGTGTAAATAAGGTTGGAGTTTGTGAACTCAAGAGGCTTCCATAGCCTTGGCAGCTCATGACAAGAGCCTCAGGTGATCACTGACATCATAAATAAGAGTGTCAATTGTTAAATCAACAACAGGAGTCACTGTGCATTTGCTCCCCACGTAGGACCTCTGTCTTTAATGTGTTGTACTATGAGAATTAATGGTAAAACTAGTCTTCAAACAGTACTTTATACTTTGTATGTCTGTGTGGGTGCAAACTGTTAAATCTTTACTTAATATAGAGTTGATCATCTTTGTATAAAGATAATTAAAAATGAATCTTAATGAAGAATGGGATGGGAGAGGGAGTAGGAGGTAGGATGTTTGGGGGTGGGAGGGCGGATATAGGGGGAAGAACAGCTATAATCCAAAGGTTGTACTTATAAAACATATATTTATTAAATAAAAGCTTTCATTTAAAAAAAGTTGAAGAAATCCTTATGGTACTCTGATCTGAATACTTGCATTGTACAGTAATTTCAATCATATTTAGGGAGACCCGTTGCCTATAAAAATAATTTTACAATCTACTTGTAAGGAAACATATAAAGAATACTTTATTGAGTAACTGAATTAAGATAGTTTCCCTTTGAAATATATACAATCCTAGACTACCTTTTAATTTGAGAAGATCATAAAACAGTAATGAACATGTTTCACCTAAGAGAATGTACTTTGGACATTCACAGCAGTAATTAAGAGATAAGACTTTTTACTGGCTTTCCTACTCTTGATTGTTGTGGACTAATTCTGTTTCTAGAAATCTGATCTACATATTTTGTCATGTAATAACCATTTTCACTTCATATGCAAATTTGTCCCATTTTCCTACTAAAAATTCTGAGTACACAATAATCTTCACGTCCTAATTTTAGATAGCAACAACACAAAACTGCTTATAAGATTGGATTTTTCATACCTTCCTTTGAACCTTAAAAGAAACTTCTCAGGGCAGTAATGTAAAATTATTACACAAAGAATAACAAAGACAGCAAAGGGGAAAGCAACAGGAGCAAAGTAGAGACCTTAAATTACACAAGGAAACAAACAAGCAAAAAACCAGACAGGAAGAGCGTGAGGCAATCCATTTCTCCCCCCAAGGAACTCATTAAAGGAAAAACACAGACCTTCAAGACAGCTCAGTCCTCACCACCTGCTGAATTAGCTGCTTCTCCTGTGTGCTCTCAGGACACCCGCTGTTCAGGAATTTATGGATTCCTGTGGAACTGAGCTGCTTTGCTCCCGCCCCAGAATGTAACATCCTTGAAAGCAAGATCATGTCAGTTCACCCATGTGTGACAGTGCTTTACTTCACACTGTACTTCCAGGAAGCACACGGTGGGTGTTCAATAATTACTTATGGAACGAGCGGCTGAGTGAATGAAGGAATGAATGCTACCCACTGTCACTCATCCCTGGACAGCAGCACCAGAGGAACTATATCTCTGGACTACCGGGACCCCTGTGGGGATTCAGTGCACAACAGGAAAACAAGCAAGTGAAGCAGGCAGCAAAAGGGAACAACCCTCTGTACTCTGCATCCTACCTACCTCTAGACTAATTGCTAAGAGAGCTGCAAGAAAGAGGGCCGGTGCTGTGGGCCAGTGGGTTAACGCCCTGGCCTAAAGCACCGGCATCCCATATCAGCACAGGTTCAAGTCCCTGTTGCTCCACTTCCGATCCAGCTCTCTGCTGGCCTGGGAGAGCAGGAGAAGATGGCCCAAGTCCCTGGGCCCCTGCATCCACGTGGGAGACCCGGAAGAAGCTCCTCTGGCTGTTGGTGGCCATCTGGGGAGTGAACCAGAGGATGGAAGACCTATCTCTACCTCTCTTTCAAATAAATAAATCTTAAAAAATATTTTAAGAAATTAAAAAGAATGAAAGCTGCAAGAAGTTCCAGGTGGAAAAGGAACACAGAGAGGTCCAATGTCCTCGGGAGACCACAAAAGAGAGGACGACAGGGAACTGGTGGATTTTAAAGTCTTTTGCCCCTTCCCTGAGTTGGGATAGGAGGTATTCTGGTGTTCTCAACTACAACCAGAGGTGGCAGGGCAACCAAGGGAGTCAAAGGATGGGACACCTAACAGTTCAGAGAAGCCTGCGAACAGGCAGCAGAACCTGATCCCTGGAAGACAGTGTGGCAGATGGGAAGCTAGGTCCAGTTCTAGAAAGTGGAGAACAAGGCACAATTCTAAAACAAAGAGTGTAAGGAACAGGGTAGAAATCCAGTGAACAGACCTGGGGTAGAATTTTGGAAACAAAGCTAAATCCTATACTGGAAACTAAAACCAAAGGACAGCTGCCAATGTGTCACAAAGGTGACTTCATGCTGTGCCTCAGAGCGCAAAGCCACTAAATGGCCACCACACTATCTCCCCAAACGAAACAGAAGGCCAGCCCTGCCATAGGGATCTGCATTCTGTAAAAGTGCATCATCCCCCCTGACTCCCAAAAGGATTACTGGATGCCAAAAGCTGAAGCCCACTGCTCCAGGCCTCAGGTAACACCAGGCTTGGGCAGGAGGCCACGCCAATGGTGGCAGGGTGGGAAGGACACAACTGAGTCAATCAATCAATCAATATGTGCAAAGAACTCATTATCTGGCAAAGAACTTTTCAGTGTATTTAATTTTCTTCTGTTCTGCTACCACACACACACACACACACACAAAAAAAAAAAAAAAAAACCACGAAATTATTAGGTTTTTAAATTATTCAATTTTATTGTGTATATTTAAGGTATGCAACATGATGTTATATGATATACTGAGCAGGGACTGGCATCGTGGCATAGCAGGGAAAGCCGCCTGGGACGCTGGCATCCCACATGGGTGCTGCTTGGTGTCCCGGCTGCTCCACTTCCAATGCAGCTCCCTGCTACCGGCCTGGGAAAAGCAGCGGAAGATGGCCCAAGCGCTTGGGCTCCTGCCACCCACATGGGAGAGCTAGAAAAAGCTCCTGGTTTCATCCTGGCCCAGCCTCAGCTGTTGCAGCCATCTGAGGAGTGAACCAGAAGATGGAAGATCTCCCTCCATCTCTCCCTCTCTCATTGCAACTCTGACTTTCAAACAAATAAATACATTTAAAACAAACAAACAAATCCTGTATCCCATACCAGCTGGAACCCCATTCGAGTCCCGGGTACTCTGCTTTGCATCCAGCTCCCTACTAACATGCCTGGGAAAGCAGAGGTGGATGGCCCAAGTGCTCGGGACACCCACATGTGAGACCAGGCTAGAATTCCAGGCTCCTGGCTTTGGCCTGGCCAATCCCAGCTAGCCACTGCAGACATTTGGGGAGTGAACCAGTGAATAAAATAGGCTAGTCAGTGAATAAAAGATAGGCTAACCAGTGAAAAGATCTCTTTCTCTATCTCTTCCTCTCTCTCTCTGTCACTCTGCTTTCAAATAAATAAATCTTTTTCTTAAAAAAAGATTGCTTGGGACACGCATATCACATGTCAGAGTGCCTGTGTTCAAGTCCCACATGGGATCCCAATTCTACCCTGGGAGGCAGGGTGACGGCTTGAGCAGTGGGTCCTTGCCACCCACATAGAAGACCTGGAGACATAAACGGAGTTCCATGCTTCTGTCTCCTAACTTAAGCCTGGCCTGGTCTCAGCTATTAAGGGCATTTGGAAAATGCACAGTGCATGGGAGATTTCTTTCTCTCTCTTTCACTGCCTTTCAAATAAAGTAATTTTTAAAGAAAAGAAAGTGTGGTATGAGGTGGATTCTGGCTTAGTGGTTAAGATGCCACTTATGAGAGTGCCTGGGTTGAAGTCCTGGCTCTGGCTTCCTGCTCGTGCACACTGTGGAAGGCAGCAGGTGACAGCTGCAGTACCTGGGTCCCTGTCACCCCTGGGAGACTTACATTATGCACCTGGCTCCCAACTTCAGTCTGGCACAGCCCTGAAACTCGCGGGCATTTGAGGAGTAAAAAACTGGATGGGCTCAATCCTGTTTCTATATCTCTCTTTCAAATAAATAAAAGCTTTTTTAAAAAGAGATTGTGTATACACACACAAACACACACAAAAGAATATTATTCAGCCTTAAAAATGGAGTTCTTGGCTGGCGCCGCGGCTCAATAGGCTAATCCTCCGCCTGCGGCGCCAGCACACCCGGTTCTAGACCCGGTCGGGGCGGGGCGCCGGATTCTGTCCTGGTTGCCCCTTCCAGACCAGCTCTCTGCTATGGCCCAGGAGTGCAGTGGAGGATGGCCCAAGTGCTTGGGCCCTGCACCCCATGGGAGACCAGAAGCAGCACCTGGCTCCTGGCTTCAGATCAGCGCAGTGCGCCGGCCGCTGCGTGCCAGCCGCTGTGGCCATTGGAGGGTGAACCAACAGCAAAGGAAGACCTTTCTCCCTGTGTCTCTCTCTCACTGTCCACTCTGCCTGTCAAAAAAAAAAAAAAAAAATTGAGTTCTTGGGCTATCATTGTAGTCCAGCAGGGTTAAGTCACCACCTGCAACACTGGCATCCAATAAGGGCACCAATTCAAGTCCCAGCTGCTCCGCTTCCAATCCAGCTCCCTGCTAATGCACCTGGGAAAGCAGCAGATGGCCCAAAGTTGGCCTTGCCACCCCCATGTATGTGTGTGTGGAGATCCGAATGGAGTCCCAGGCTTCTGGCTTCAGCATGGCCCAGCCCCAGCCATTGTAGCCATTTGGGGAGTGAGCCAGCAGATTAAAAATCTCTGTGTCGCTCCGTCTCTCTAGTTCTGCCTTTCAACTAAATAAATAAATCTTAAAAAGGGGGGGGAGGGCAGCACCATGGCTCACTTGGCTAATCCTCCACCTGCGGCGCCGGCACCCCGGGTTCTAGTCCTGGTTGGGGCGCCGGATTCTGTCCCGGCTGCCCCTCTTCCAGTCCAGCTCTCTGTTGTGGCCCGGGAGTGCAGTGGAGGATGGCCCAGGTCCTTGGGCCCTGCACCCACATGGGAGACCAGGAGGAGGCACCTGGCTCCTGGCTTCGGATCGGCGCAGTGCGCCAGCCGCAGCACACCAGCTGCAGCGGCCACTTGGGGGGTGAACCAACAGAAAGGAAGACCTTTCTCTCTGTCTCTCTCACTCACTGTCTAACTCTGCCTGTCCAAAAAAAAAAAAAAAAAAAATCTTGCCATTTGCCTCAGCACAAATGGGATTATGCTAAATGAAATAAACCAGACACAGAAAGTCAAACATTATAAGATCTCACTGATAACTAGAATGGGATAGATAGATCTTTTTTTAAAAAGCTCAAATACAAAGAATGAAACAATAGTTACTGTGAGAGGAGAAAGGGGAGACTGAGGTAAAAAAAAAAAAAAAGCTAGCAGATATTCAGGATGAAACCCAGGACTCACAGCACACTAGGACAACACTTAACAAGGGAAATACCAAAGATGCTATACCAGGTAGTACAGGCACATACTAAGGACACGGAATGCTAAGAGTTATTTCTGCCTTAAAGTCTCAGTCTTACTATAACTTTAAATTGTCACCAATTGATTCAAAGAATGGTAACCACCACGAAAATGAGTGCTTCTTCTACGAGCTTTATTCAGAAAAGTCTGGAATGGAGCTGGCACTCCATCAATGGACACCTCCCCAGCAGAACCTGTTTCAAAGATCCCTAGGTCTAAGTTTTAATCCTAGACTTACTTCTATCCCCCACCCAACAGTACCCAATGTCCCTCCCATGGCCCAGTCACTTGGGCTAGCAATTAACATCATGCTAAAAACACTGAGCTAACAAGACACTTGACAAGTTAAATCTGCTAAAATACATGTTTGCTGAGCCTATCCACTGTGCACTCCAAATTAAAAACAATCCATTTTTGGATTATCTGAGTTACTTACCTTTCATTAACCTGACAGGTTTAATGCACTCAAGTAAGTGGCTCTGGGTATTGCTAGTACTACCCATACTAACAGTGATTTTAAAAAATTTTTTTTCAAGATTTATTTATTTTGGAAGAGCTACAGAGAGGGAGCGAGAAAAAGGGAGAGAGATCGTCCATCTACTGGTTCACTCCCAGATGACCACAACAGCCAGGCTAGGCCAGTCCAAAGCCAGGAGCTTCTTCCAGGTCTCCCATATAGGTGCAGGGGCCCAAACAGTTGGGCCATCTTCCATTGCTTTCCCAGGAAATTAGCAGGAAGATGGACTGGAAGTGGAACAGCTGGGACACAAATCAACACCCATATGGGATGCCAGCATCACAGGCAGTGGCTTTACCTGCTACGCCACAACATCAGCCCCAATAAAATATTTTATTTTTCCAACTAACATAAATAAAAATATATGGGGCCTGTGCTGTGGCATAGTGGGTTAAGCTGCCACCTGCAGTGCCGGTATCCCATATGAGCACCGGTTCCACTCCCAGCTGCTCCACTTCCAACCCAGCTCTCTGCTATGGCCTGGGAAAGCAGTAGAAGATGGCCCAAGTCCTTGGGCCCCTGCACCCACGCGGGAGACCCGGAGGAAGCTCCTGGCTTCAGATTGGGACAGCTCCAGCCGTTGCAGCCAGTTGGGGAGTGAACCAGTGGATGGAAGACCTCTCTCTCTCTCTCCTTCTTTCTCTATGTTGACTCTTTCAAATAAATAAATAGATCTTAAAAAAAATTGGTTTCAATGGGATCTGATATCAACCCATAGATACATACAGTAAATAAGTTGAAAGATTCATCTAGAGTCAGCAACCCACTTGAAAGATCAATACCAGAAAAACATGTATATGGTCTGCAAAGCAGAAAAATATTTTCAATAATCCCACTGGCATAGTGCTCACATCTTGCTTGTAATCTCTCCAATTATTAACAAGCTCAGTGATCTGGAATTTCAAGACCACTCTGTAATTGATTCTGTTGATTTCTCACAACTTGTGAACAGTTGGCATCAACAAATGCTTGTTGAACTTCATCTGATTACTTGTAGAATACTACACAGTTTACTGCAATGACTTTCAAAGTTGAATAGCTACATGCTGCTCTGGCTCAAGTCAGGGCAGATACCAGCACCCGTGTAACAGAGTGTGACGATGAAGCAATGGCAGTAACCCAAGGAAGAAGTGCTAAGAGGGACAGGAAACAGGAAGAGAGCAAAGATAAGACTACTAACAAACAGAATCCACAGAGCTTTGCAGCTCACTGGACGTTATAAATAGTACCAGAGAACACGCGGTCTCCTATGTCCAAACGTCAGTAGAATGTTTAGTTTTTAATTTCTAGCAATTACTTGCTTTCTTAAGTGCTTAGGATCTGGGCCTCTCACTGATTTCCACTGAACACTATTCACCACACTGGAGGTGCTTCAGGGCAGAGGTCAGTCCAGTGACTGGTATCCCAAACACTCAGATCAGTGTACACAGTGGTTACAAATGCTGAACGAATGCTTTGCGCCGTTTGTCTCTTCTTTCCGCAGTTCTCGTCTCTCTGCCCTTCTGTGCATTTCTCTCTGTATGCTTGTCTCTATATTCTGCATGGCCATTCATCACTGTCCACCCACTCACTTCTCCCCTCACCTTCATCTCTTCTAATACTGGCCATTATAGAACTTAACAGGGACAGCTCTATGTGCAGCGGGTTAAAGCCAGGGCCTGCAGCGCCGTCATCCCAGGGGGCACTAGTTTGACTACCAGCTGCTCCACTTCCAATCCAGCTCCCTGCTAATGGCCTGGGAAAGCAGTGGACGATGGCCCCAGTGCTTGGGCCCCTGCACTCACTGGGAGACCCAGAAGAGGCTCCTGGCTTTGGCCCAGTAGTTGTGGCCATTTGGGGAGTGAACCAGCGAATGGAAGATCTCTGTCTCTGCTTTTCTCTGTAACCCTGCCTTTCAAATAAATAAAACAAATCTTAAAAAAAAAAAAAAACTAACATACTTTTATTTGCTTCATGTATTGAACTGAAGTTGATCATTTTTGTTCTTAAGTTTTGTAGACCTTTTTACCTTTTTTTATTTATTTATTTACTTATTTTGACAGATAGGTATTTCCCATCTGCTGGTTCACTCTCCAAATGCTCACAACAGCAGGAACTGGGCCAGGCTGAAGCCAGGAAACAGGAACCCAATCCAGGTCTTCCATGTGGATGACAGGACCCAAATACAAAAGCCATTACCTAATTCCTCCCGAGGTGAACACTAGCAGGAAGCTGGAATCTGGACTCAAATCTAGGCCCTCCCATCTGGGATGTGGGCAGTACAAGTCTGTTTTAAAAGAACTGCACCAAACACCTGCCCTGAGAACAGCATTGTTAATTTCTCTTAAAATTATTTTTAGTTAATGATCTCCAACTTTTTGTTTTAAACACCGACCATAAAAATACATATATATATATATAAAAAAAAAAAACAGCCGGCGCCGCGGCTCAATAGGCTAATCCTCCGCCTGCGGCGCCGGCACACCGGGTTCTAGACCCGGTCGGGGCGGGGCGCCGGATTCTGTCCTGGTTGCCCCTCTTCCAGGCCAGCTCTCTGCTATGGCCCAGGAGTGCAGTGGAGGATGGCCCAAGTGCTTGGGCCCTGCACCCCATGGGAGACCAGGAGAAGCACCTGGTTCCTGGCTTCGGATCAGCGCCATGCGCCGGCCATTGGAGGGTGAACCAACAGTAAAGGAAGACCTTTCTCTGTCTCTCTCTCACTGTCCACTCTGCCTGTCAAAAAATTTAAAATTAAAATTAAAAAAAAAAAAAGACCTCCTCTTGTTCTAGAAGGAAAAGTAAGGAGCCTAACAGATTTTTGTGTTGGGAGAGTATTTAACTCTGTGGACACTGCAAAGGGGAGCGAGGGGGTGCTCGGGCACTAGTGAGAAGAAAAAGGAAAACGCTAAAAACTGAAAGTTGCCCAATTGCGAGCAGAGCTCTGAAGAGGAGACTGAGGAAGAAGTGAAAACGGCAGAGTGCAGCCTATACTTTTATTCCACTACCCAAACCCCCAGAACGCAGCTGAAAGTGTTAACACTGAACACCTCTCAGTGCCAAACACCCCCCCTTCGAGTTCCTTAATGTTGAAACTTCGTGCTGTAGCTGTAATGAGAAGAAAAACGACCCTTTCGCCATAGAAACCCCTGCCCGGGCGCCCTTGGCCATCACGGAAGGTGTAAGCGCTGTTCCGTGTTAGCTGTACACCCTGCAGGTTCCCGGTCGACACCCACTTCCACCCCCAAATCACTCAGCAAAACATCATTTCAGAACTCAAGCCGTGAGAGACGCGATCCTCTCCCCCCTCGTGTTCCTTAGAGCGCTTCATTTCTCCAACCTCTCCACCCATAAACGTTTTACTTCTGATCATCCAAAAACGGACGATAAAATCCACTGAAAACCATGTCGACGCCTACCCCTCGGTTTTGTGTACAATGTAGGTTTGTCTCCCAACAGAAGTCAACCAAAAAAAAAAAGGCTTTAAAGAACAGTAACGATGCTGCAATGCGAGATCCTGACACAGGAAACCTCTAAGTTTCTTTGAATTGTTTTTGCTCAAGAAACCCACGACTCTTACTCAGCGAAGGAAATGATCGTAACAAGGCAGGGACCGAATGTGTGCATTGGAAGACCAAGGACCAGACACATGGGTGTCACCCTTACAGGATCCTACTACACAGAGGCACGGGGCGACCGCAGCCCCAGAGACCCGAGGAAGCTGCCCTGGGACACAGAAGAGCCGCACATCGCCACGCTGCCCACCCCCGACGACCACATCAGAAAGCAGCGCTCCTACAGAAGGCCGTGGTGGCCAGGAAACCTGCTGCGGGCACCCGGCACGGACACGGGGTCCACACGTTCCAGGTCATGTCAGTAAGACCCCGGTTCTGTGAAAGAAGCCCACGCTGCGTGAGCGTGCACACAGCGCTCGCCCTCTCCCGGCGGGGCAGGCCCACACAGGTGCAGAAGGCAACGGAGGAAGACCCAAGAGGGGGCACCCACGCCCCTCGCCCGGCCCGCAGCGCGCGCAAAGGCGCGCCGCTTCCCGGGCTGCGGCGGCGGAGGGCCGGTCCTCGCCCACCCAGGCGAGCCGCACAGCCCTCAGCCCCGGCCCGGCGCTCTCGTTCCCTCCGGAGGACACGCGAAGACGCACCCCAGCCCCTCACCGGCGCGCCGCGGCCACCGGCACCGAGGCGCACGCCCTCACCTGGCAGAAGCACCTCTGCGCCGCCGTCTCCGGCGGCTGCTGCCCGCCGCGGCCCGCGCCCAGCAGCCACACGGCGCCCAGCAGGCCGATCAGGAAGCCCCGGCCGCGGCCCATAGCCGCTCCGCCAGCTCGTCGCCCGCGCCTCAGCGTCCCCAGCACCCGGGCGCAGGCCGCGCGCCCTCAGATGAAGCCCGCACGGGCCGGCCCCCGGCGGCGCCCCACCTCCGGGCCGCCTCCCCGGCCCGCCCTCGGCTCTCCCGCCTCTCAGCGGCCGCCACCTCCCAGCGGAGCCTGCGGACGTGCCGCGGCGCCCGCGCCGGCCGCCGGGGCCTGGGGCCGGCTTCCTTCCCGGCGCGTGAGGCTGACGCACCGGCCCGCTCCCCGGCCCGCCCCCCGGAACCCGGATCGCTCCGGCCCCGCGGACGCCGGGCGGCGCACGCGCGCGCCCACACCCCGCGCGGGAGTCGGGGTCTTTCCCGCTGCGGGAGCGCGAGCCCGAGCCCCGGGGGCCGGTGTTTTGGTGATGGGCTCCGCCCCACCCCGCGCAATGCAAGGAAATCAAACGGAACCAATTACGTGTCCGCCGTGACTCTGGCGGCCTTAAAGCGGAAAGGAATCTGTAGGGAATCTCTGATCCGGGCTGTAAATGTAATGTCGATTTTTCTAGGAGCCACATCCAAAGAGCAACAAGAAACAGGTGGCATTTATTTTTAAAATATATTTAACCTAATGCGTGCAAAATAGTAGTTCAAAATGTCATCGATACTGCATTTATTCATAGAATGGTTTCCTTTTTTTTTTTTTTTAATTTGAAATCCAGTGTGTGTGTTATAGGCACTAAACACATTTCATAGCCAAATGTGGCAAGGGCCCGCTGTAGTCGAGAACAGCCTCTCATTTCCCAGAGAGGAGGTGATGTGAGCAGGTGACAGAGCCAGGGCCTCGGATGCCTGGTCCTGAGCATGTAGCACTCAGCCAGGGAATTGTCAGCACTTTTAAGAAGAAATTGAGGCCGGCGCCACGGCTCACTTGGCTAATCCTTCGCCTGGGGGTTCTAGTCCCGGTTGGGGCGCCGGTTCTGCCCCAGTTGCTCCTCTTTCAGTCCAGCTCTCTGTTGTGGCCTGGAAGGCAGTGGAGGATAGCCCGGGTCCTTGGGCCCTGCACCCGCAAGGGAGACCAGGAGGAAGCACCTGGCTCCTGGCTTCAGATGGAGGGGGAGGGGGAGGGGGAGAGGGAGGAGGAAGAAGAAGAAGAAATTGAGCCAGGCTGCTTGGCTCCTGAGGAAGAGGAAGAAGAGGAAGAAGAAACTGAGCCAGGCTGCTTGGCTCCTGATCTAGCTAATGCACCTGGGAAGGCAGTGGAAGATGCCCCAATCCTGTGGGCCCCTGGCTTCTACCTGGCCCAGACCTTCCTGTTGCAGCCATTCGGGGAGTGAACCTGTCGATGGAAACTCTCTCTCTCTCTCTCTCTCTCTCTCCATTTCTGCCTTTCAAATTAATAAATAAATGGTTTTTTAAAAAAGCACTGAGATATATCTTACTGTAAGGCCTATGGCTCTCCACTACTGCCCGGTGGACTGGCACATGGTTAAAAGTCACCAACCCATCTGAGATCCCGGTGGGCCCAGTGAACCCTGATTCTAATATCTGCACTGTGCTACACAATCCCACAATCCCACCTCCACCTGGAAGCTTCATTACTCCTGTCCACAGGGCTCACCGAGCCTTCCCCGTCACACTCTCCGTCTTGTAAGTGGTCGTCCTGTTTCCTCTTCACCCAGCAATGAACTGAAGGCCCTGCCAGATTGAACTTGACTTTGGAGAGGTAAAGATGTTTCAAGGTCCAGTCCCTGTGCACAGAGGACACTCATGGAACCCAGTGAGAAAACTTCTCTAAAAATTACTTCTAACTGACAAATAATAATTGTGTATTTTTATTCAGTACAATGTGCTTTGATCTACATACACATTGCAGAGAGATTAAATTGAGCTAATGAACATATTTACCACCTCACTACTTATCATCTTTGTGGTAGGATCATTATAAATCGATTCTTTCAGCAATTTCAAAATATGAGCAGACATTATTGTTAACTTTAGTTACCTCGCAGTTCAAAAGATCACTAAAGTGTTCTCTCCCGTTTCCCCAATCCCAACCCCAACCCTACTCTACCTGCTGCCCTCATTCCCCTGCTAAGCACCTTTCTATCCTGTTTCTACGTGATCAGTTTTTTCTAAATTCTACATGTAAGTAGGATCATATAATATTTGTCTCTCTGTGCCCTCTTCATGTAGCAAAAAACCCTCCAGTTGTGATCTACATTGTTGTAAATGACATAATGTCCTTTTTCTTAAGGCTGTACAATATTTTGTATATATATGTATATATGTACACCCCATATTCTTCATCTGTTCATCCACTATTGGACCCCTAGCTTGGCTATGATGAGTAATGCTGAAATTAACATGAGAATATAAGGATCACTTCTCGGCCTTTTGCCTAAGATCAAGTGAGAATGTAAGAAACTGAAATCAACAGCAAAACAAACTAACATGAGACTATAAGGAAAGAAAATCAATAGCAAAGCAACAATTTGATTTTTAAAATGTACAAAAAAGGGGCAGCATTGTGAGCCAGCAGGTTAAGCCACAGCTTGCAATCCCAGCATGCTACATTGGTGCGCTGGTTCTAACCCGGCTGTTCTACCTCCAATCCAGCTTCCTGTGAATGTGCCTGTGAAGACAGTAGAGGACAGCCTAAGTGCCTGGGCCCTTGACACCCATATGAGGCACCAGAATGGAATGCCTGGCTACAGAAATCAGCATGGCCCAGCCCTGGCTGTTGGGGCCATTTGAGGAATGAACCAGCAGATGGACAATCCCTCTTTCTCAGTCTCAGTCTCTGTCTCCCTCTCCTTCTGTGAGTCACTGTGCCTTTAAATAAATAAATAAATAAATGACAAAGAAGGAGAACAGAATGGCCAACAGCACTCAGCAGCAGGGAAATGCAAATCAGAACCACAATTAGATCACCTCACACCTGTTTGCTGGGCTATTTTCAAAAAGATGAATGATAACAAATGCTGAGGAGGATGTGCAGACAAGGGAACTCTTGTACACTGTTGGGGGAATGTAAATCAGCCAAGCTGTTTTGGAAAATAGTATGCAGGTTCCTAAAAAACTAGCAATAGAAATCCCATGAGGACCAGCAATCACCCTTCTGGGTGTGCGTATCCAAATGAATTGAAACTGGCAGATCACAGATAATGTGCACTCTCAAGCTCCTGTTAACATTAGTATGTAACCTTTTATGACATTTTCTCCTTCGTGTTTCCAACACAAAATGGTCCACTCTAAATTCCTGAAGCGGGGATTATGTCTCAAACATCCCTGAAGCTCCCACAGATCTTAATAAGACGCTCATCTTGGAACTCGTTTGCAGAGTAAATAAACATCGTTCGCATGGTCACAGTACTAATAACTGAAAATTAAGCCATCAAAACTGACAGTCACAATAAGAAACAGGGGGCACCAAGGGAATAAAGCCTCATGTTTCAGAAAAAGCAGGGAGCCGGCACTGTGGCATAGGGAGTAAAGTTGCCGCCTGCAGTGCTGCCATCCCGTATGGGCGCCGGTTTGAGTCCCAGCACTCCACTTCTGATCCAGCTCTCTGCTATAGCCTGGGACAGTAGTAGAAGATGACCCAAATCCTTGGGCCCATTCACCTGTGTGGGAGACCCAAGAAGAAGCTCCTGGCTCCTGGCTTCAGATCAGCTCAGTTCCGGCCATTTTGGCCAGCTGGGGAGTGAACCAGCAGATGGAAGACCTCTCCCTTTCTCTCTGCCTCTCCTTCTCTCTCTGTGTAACTCTGACTTTCAAATAAGTAAATAAAATCGTAAAAAAAAAAAAAAGCAATATCAGCATGAATCAGCTTAAGATTTCCTTTCCCCTGATGCAATGGCCTGTAACGTGGGGAGCTGGATGGCTTACAAGCTTCAATAATTCGATCATGGAAGTTTTATCCATAAAACACAAAATCTTGGGGCTGGCACTGTGGTATAGTGGGCTAAGCCTCCTTCTGTGGCACTGGCATCCTATATGGGTGCTGGTTCGAGTCCCGGCTACTCCACTTTGATCCAGCTCTCTGCTTGTGGCCTGAGAAAGCAGTGGAAGATGGCCCAAGTGCTTGGGCCTCTGCACCTGTATGGGAGACTGGAAGAAGCTCCTGGCTTTGGCTTTGGATCGACCTGGCTCTGGCCGTTGCAGCCATTCGGAGAGTGAACCAGAAAATGGAAGACCTTTTTCTCTGTCTCTTTTCTGTCTGTAACTTGCCTCTCAAATAAATAAATCTTTTTTAAAGATATTTATTTATTTATTTATGTGAAAGTCAGAGTTACACAGAGAGAGAGAGAGAGAGGGAGAGAGAGAGAGAGACAGAGGTCTTCCATCCAATTAGCCGCGACGGCCAGAGCTGCGCCGATCCAAAGCCAGGAGCTTCTGGGTCTCCCACATGGGTGCAGGGGCCCAAGGACTTGGGCCATCTTCCACTGCTTTTCCAGGCCGTAGCTGAAAGCTGGATCAGAAGTGGAGCAGCCGGGACTCAAACCGGTGCCCATATGGGATGCTGGCACTGCAGGTGGCAGCTTTACCTACTACACCACTGTACCAGCCCCATAAATAAATCTTAAAAAAAAAAAAAAAACAAAAAAAACAAAAACAAAAAAAAAACCAACTTGCCCAGAACAGCCTTCTAGTAAATAGGATCAGAAACAGCATCCATGTACAACAAATTTATTTACTTTATTTTCCTGCCAATTCATTTTTTCCTTCAGATTTGTAAGTGGGTCAAGAATATGGTACAGATGGCATTATACGTGTGTGTGACTATCGCTGAAGCTTCCCTGAGTGTCAGCCTTTCGTGTAAGTTGACTTCAAATGCACCTGCCCGGGAAGCCATCTTGTCTATCTTAGGGCCCATGAAATAAGTGATTAGTCATTCAATAACTACTTCAAGGGCACCCACAGGGCACAGTGTTCAACCTCTGATTCTGAAAGCCCAGCCTCCCACCTATTAGAAGCTCTCTAAACACCAGGAAATTTTTTAGAGATGAACCCGGTCACCAGCTTGTGATTCTAATACTAGTGATTACAGCCATAGCATGACGGAGACTTAGTGCACACAGCATTTCTTGACAGGATTCTGATTACTGGGCAAATAACAGCTATGATTATTTTCTTAATGACCAAAGCAGGAAATGACCTGAGCCCAATTTCTCAAAATGAGGCATGGAGATTTTGGTTAGAAGTTGCTCCGTGTCTAAACAATTTTTGGCATTGGATAGATGGGAAGAAAATAATTCAAAGGAAAAACTATGGTCAAGGAAGAAAGGCTAAGCAAAAGCCTAAAGAAAAGTACAGATATGTGATTAGACCCATCTATCTAATTAGTGTTTACAGGCTTTCGATGTGCACGTGGTACTGGTTGGACCATTCTCTCAAGGGGCCAGAATCACCTGAGGGGAGAAGTTCTGCCACTTCTGGTCTATATTCGCCTTCCCGACCCAGGGTTCCTGAACAATCACACTACACAGTCCCTGTCTTGACTTCTCAACTTCCCATTCACCCCTTAATCCACTGTGCAGTGTGGTTTTCAGCTCCGCCCTCCTGAAACTCCTCTCCAGGTGACATTCTTACTGCCAGACTGAGTAACCATTTGTCACCACATCTCTGCTGCATTTTGACAATGCCAGTTCTTTTCTGCTTCACTTTCCTATGCTGCCAAGGCTCCAAATTCTCCTTCTACTCCTCTGACTTACTGAATTGCCTCCTTCATGGTCTTGTCCCCAGACTCCCTCTGTGATGTAAGTGTTCCCCAGGATTCAGTCCCATGATCAGCGTCCACCCATACCCTCCCCTGGGGAAGCTTGCCGCATCTCAGGACTTTAAACACCTCCTCTAGATTCGTGACTCCCGAATCCACCAGGATACCTCAAAAAGTCTGTGGCAAGTGTAATTAAAGCGAAGTTTATTTTGATACGAAAATTTTGAAATCATACCTATGAAGGATCTTCAAAAAGTCTGTGGAAAAGGGTATTGGGAAGAAAAACCAATGGAGTTCAAAACATTTTTGCAACAAAAGAAACTTATCTTTCAATTACATTTTTCCCACAAACTTTTGAACTGCCCTATGTTTCCAATTCTGATCTCTCCCTTAAGAGTCAAATTCCAACTGTCGTTTAGATACACCTGTCTGGTTTTGTCAGATACATATGGCCACATATCTATTGTCGCTCCCCGTCTTCGTGGAGGAACGACACAGGACCCTACGCTGTTCTTTCGTCTGCTCGGCCCTCCCCGGGTTTGCTGCTGGTTCTTCCCGGGTTGGCTACTGTCCCTTCCACCTCCGTGGAAGGGCAGTTCCCCCTGGCCACATTCCCCACTTCCGCAGGGGAGCGGCACACCGCCGGCCGGCTCTCTCGGGGGCTGCACAGGTGTTCCCCTTAGATGTTCCCCTTAGATGTTCCTGGTGCATGCCGTCTCTCTCCTCCTTTATAGTCCTCCTCCGCCAATCCTAACTCGGCTGCCCACACGCCGAGTACGCTGCTCTCCAATCAGGAGCAAGTCCTACAGTTTATTGGCTGAACTGGAGGCAGCTGTGTAGAAGCTGTTTTCTTCTCTCCCAGCGCCATATTGTGGGAGAGCAGATGCATAGAATAAGTCTTAATTCCAGTAACTTAGTCTAGTCCGGTTGCTCCCCACATCTATCCCTTGGCACCTAGAAAACGGGAAGTCATCCTCAAGTTGCTTTACCTTCAATCTATTTCCTTAAAATTTATTCATCTGAAAGATAGAATGAACCTAACCTAGAGAGAAAGAAACACAGAGACAGGGACAACTCTGGTCCTCTGGCTCAACCCCTTATACCTAAAATGTCCAGAGTTTTGCCACACCAAAGCCAAGAACCAGGAACTCAATCCAGGTCTCCCAGGTGACAGGAAGGGACCCAATCATTTAAGCCATCACTGCTTGCCCTTCAGGGTGTGCACTAGCAGGAAAATGGAATCTGGACCTGGAGTTGGACATAGAACCCAGGTACTCCCACATGGATGCAGGCATGGCAACCAAGCAGGGTCACCATTGGGTCAAATGCTGGGCTCCTCATGATCTACGGATACCTCGAGTCCTGCCAGTCTGCCCTCTACACATAATCTTAACTGATTCCCTTTTATTTATCATTTTACCTAAGGACTTAACTCCAATCTCTATTGTCTCTCACCTGATTGCTTAGCCACATCCCCTAAGTGATCACCCAACTTCAGAAAACATCCCCTATACTACCCTGGTTTTTCAACATTATAAATCTGACCATGTGACACCTCTTTTAAAAGTCTTCAATCCTCCAGACTGTCTGAGGAATTAAGTCCCAGAGTCTCAGCATGATCCAACCCCACATACTCTCCAGCTTTGTCTCCAGCACCTCTCTACCTTGCAGTCCCTGAATGACGGACCCTTGCTCCGAATGTCTGGTTGATCCTGGCTTCTGTGTCTCTGCTCGTCTGGAAAGAATTTCTACTGAAATGCTTTCTCCCCTGTCCCAGCCCATACCACCCTCACTTCACCTTGCTTATTGCTTTAAGATTCAGCTGAGGCCCTGCTACTCATGTAAAATATTTCCTAACCCTTCCTTTGTAGTTCCCAAAGGTCTCATAATTGTACTTTCTCTTTTTAAAAAGATTTATTTATTTATTTGAAAGGCAACGTTACAGAGGGAGAAGGAGAGACAGAGAGAGGTCTTCCATTCACTGGTTCACTCCCTAGATGGCCACAATGGCCAGGGCTGGGCCATGCTGAAGCCAGGAGCCTGGAGCTTTACCCAGATCTTCCATGGGGGTTCAGGGGCCCACGCACTTGGGCCATCCTCCACTGCTTTCCCAGGCACATTAGCAGGGAGCTGGATTGGAAGTGGAGTAGCTGAGATTCAAACCAGAGCCCATACGGAATGCTGTGTCTCAGGTGGTAGCTTAACCCACTGTGCCACAATACCAGCCCCAACTGTACGTTCATACGCAATCTGTTGATGTACATGCTTTCCTCATTCAGCAGATGGCTAGAAAACTTGTTTCGTGTGCTCAGGTGCCTTGGCACTCACAACTCTGTATATGTTTCAGAAGACGATTTGAATGATTTAATGAATGCACAGTAAATTAACTAATTAACAAACCTGAAGAGATAATGACAGTCTGAGATGTCACAGGGTGAAGTGTGATGAAGAGTCAAATAATGCTGTACAGGCCAAGTGATCACGTTGGGCAGAAGTCATTTTGGTTGGGGAAGAGGTCAGAATTCAATTGGAATTCACAATAGAAAATTTCACAAAAATATGGATGTGGCAACGTAGGGGTTAAACTACCAACTGATTTACAAGGGGTAAAAAGTTATCTGACATTCAGTTAAAAAGCATTTCAAGGTCACAAATGCCTAGTTAAGAGGCAGGGATGACTACAACCTTAGGGACTCCAGATGGAGCACAATTCCAGGGAAAAGGGGGAGAGACTGATCTAGACTGGAGAGGCGAATTATACGAAGTCCTTCCAGGTTGAAAGTTAAAGTTCCTCCCCGGTCTCCAGACTACCTGTCCTGCTCAGCCCCAAAGCTGCAGACCATGGCCATACCTGGTTTTCACTCATCCTATCCCACCCAGCCCCTTCCTCCTCCATTCTAAAAGGGGACTGAAGATTCTTCTGGGAACAACCACTGAAATAAAATCCAGCAAAACAAGGGTGGGCATTTAGCACAGTAGTTGAAATGCCCCTTGGGATGCCTGCACCCCATATCAGACTCTCTGGGTATAAGCTCCACTCCCAGATTCTAGCTTCCTGGGAAGCAGAAGGTGACGGCCCAAGGAGTTGTGTCCCTACCACTCACTTGAGACTCTGTTCAGTTCCCAGCTTCTGACTTCAAACTTACCCAGAGCCCTGGTTGTTGTGGGGAGTGAACCAGTATATGTGAGATCTCTGTGTCTGTGTCTCTGTCTGCCTTTCAAATAAAGTTTAAAACATTTTTTAAAAAGTTGGATCTTCCCTCACAATAATTCCACTGCCTTTCTTCTTTTTCTTTTTAAGATTTTATTTATTTATTTGGGAGGTAGAGTAGCATACAGAGAGAGTGAGAGACAGAAAGGTCTTCCATCTGCTGGTTCACTCCCCAAATGGCAGCAACAGATGGAGTTGAGCTGATCTGAAGCTAAGAGCTTCTTCTGGGTCTCCCAAGTTGGTGCAGGGGCCCAAGTGCGTGGGCCATCTTCTATTGCTTTCCCAGGTCAGCAGCAGGGAGCTGGATCAGAAGAGGAGCAGCCGGGACTTGAACCAGCAGCCATGTGGGATGCTGGTTCCACAGGTGTCGCTCCCCCTCTTCGTGGAGGAGCAACACAGGACCCTGCGCTGTTCTTTCTGTCTGCTCGGCCCTCCCCGGGTTTGCTGCTGGTTCTTCCCGGGTTGGCTACTATCCCTTCCACCTCCGTGGAAGGGCAGTTCCCCCTGGCCGCATTCCCCACTTCCGCAGGGGAGCGGCACACCGCCGGCCGGCTCTCTGGGGGCTGCACGGGTTCCCTTAGATGTTCCCCATAGATGTTCCCGGTGCATGCCGTCTCTCTCCTCCTTTATAGTCCTCCTCCGCCAATCCCAACTCGGCTGAGTACGCTGCTCTCCAATCAGGAGCAAGTCCTACAGTTAATTGGTTGAACTGGAGGCAGCTGTGCGGAAGCTGTTTACTTCTCTCCCAGCGCCATATTGTGGGAGAGCAGATGCATAGAATAAGTCCTAATTCGAGCAACTTAGTCTAGTCCGGATTGCTCCCCACAGATCCCCCTTTCTTTTTATTTTTTGGCGTTGATACGCGCCTGTCTTCGGTGTCCCGCAGCACACACTCTGCTGTACTTGCTAGAGTTGCCACAGGCTCTTACAAGTCCTATCAATCAGGAAAACCGAATCCGGGTCCTCTCTTCGCCATTGTGAGGAGGTTTTTAGGCGCTGATGCGTGCCTGTGTTCGGTGCCCTGCAGCGCATGCTCTGCTCTGCTAGAACTGCCTGCAGGTGTTTACAAAACCTATCAGGCAAACCGAATCCAAGCCTTCTCATTGCCTTTTTGTGGGGAGGCCTTACTGATGTTAATTCGTGCCTGTCTTCAGTGACCTGCGGCTAGCCGCCCAGGTGCTCATCGCCTCACTAATCGGGCAGACCGAATCCAAGCCTTCTAATTGGCATGTTGAGGGGAGGCCTTATTTCTCTCTATTTCTCTATCTCCGGGCATTCCTATTTCTCCCATTTTACTTCTATCTTCCAGCATTCCTATTTCTCTCATCTTACTTCTAAAACTTCTGTTTCTCTTATCCCCGCAGCTTCCCGCTCTCATTCCATTTCTAAACTTCTGTTTTCTCTTATCCCCGCGGCTTCCCGGCGCCTCGCCCTGCCGGCAGCTTCACGGCTCCGCGCAGCTTCCCGGCGCCTCGCCCCGCCAGCGGGCTCCGCCCCGAGGCTGCTTCTCCGCGCCTCGCCGGCTCTGAGCCGCTTCAGCCCGCGCCTCATCTGCCCGGCTTCCCGGCTTTGCGCGGTCCGCGGTCTCCACGCTTAACCCTTTTGCGTCTGAACCACGGCCTACGCCAGCGTTCCCTATCTATTCACGCCCCGTGCTCTCTCTGCACGCGGCGGCTTCCGCGAGTAACACAGCGTAGCTTGCGTCTCCGCCACTAGGATTCAATCTAAGTTCCCCGGGCTAGCCTGGCGAATTCAACCCAGCGTACGTCTCCGCCCCACGATCTGGCTTCCCGTCCTTTGCTCCCCGGGCTAATCAGACGGATCCCAATCTGGCTTACGTCTCAGCTTCTGGTTTCAACTTTTCGCCCCCTATTCCCGGGCTAACCTGAGAACCCCAAAGTGGCTTTCGTTTCCGCCTTGGCCTGCCCCCCGCGGCTTCAATTTCCCTAACATTTTTCTCTACCCGGTATGTTTCCCCAAGCTTTCCTCCAACGATATTCCTCCCTCATTTCTCCTGGCCTCTCCCCACAGTCCGCGTCCGAGTCTGTTTGTTCTAGCTTTCACTTTCGCTTTCGACCTTAGAGATTCCTCCCAGCTTCCCCCCGTAGTCCGTATCCGAGTCTATGCCTAGGCTTTCAATAGCTTCTTCCGGCACCCTTTTCGTCCGGCTTTTCCCTAGGCTGTTTGCTAGTCTCTCTCTCCAGTATTTTCCCAGTTCTTCCCGTTTCTTTCCTCCTAAGTTTGCTATCCGTTCTAGGTTTCCTATCCGAGTTAAGTTTCCTATCCGACCTAGGTTTTCTATCCGAGTCACGGCACCATTATGTCGCTCCCCCTCTTCGTGGAGGAGCAACACAGAACCCTGCCTAGGCTTCACATCCGAGTCACGGCACCATTATGTCGCTCCCCCTCTTCGTGGAGGAGCAACACAGGACCCTGCGCTGTTCTTTCTGTCTGCTCGGCCCTCCCCGGGTTTGCTGCTGGTTCTTCCCGGGTTGGCTACTATCCCTTCCACCTCCGTGGAAGGGCAGTTCCCCCTGGCCGCATTCCCCACTTCCGCAGGGGAGCAGCACCCCGCCGGCCGGTTCTCTCGGGGGCTGCACGGGTTCCCTTAGATGTTCCCCATAGATGTTCCTGGTGCATGCCGTTTCTCTCCTCCTATATAGTCCTCTCCACCAATCCCAACTCGGCTGCCCACACGCCGAGCACGCCGCTCTCCTCCAATCAGGAGCAAGTCCTACAGTTAATTGGTTGAACTGGAGGCAGTTGTGCAGAAGCTGTTTACTTCTCTCCCAGCGCCATATTGTGGGAGAGCAGATGCATAGAATAAGTCCTAATTCGAGTAACTTAGTCTAGTCCGGATTGCTCCCCACACACAGGCAGAGGCCTAGCCTACTATGCCACAGCACTGGCCCCTCCATTGCCTTTTTATGTCACACTCACTCAATGATCAGAAAACCAAAGCTCACCAGATTGTTGGAGAAAGTCTCCAACTGGAAATAGATCAGAATAAATTGGAAAAAAAAAGAAACTTTGAGCAAAGAAAGCAAACAGAAAGCTATAATGAATATCCTCAAAGGCCTATGAACAGGATTTTATAGAAAGGAACTATAAAATAAGAAAGAGTTCTTAGAAACTATGCATATTAACCAAAGTAAAAAGTTTCAGTAGAGACACTGAGGAAGTCTCCTATAGCAGTAAACGAGAAAGAAAGGAAAACTTAGAGGATTACTTCAGGAGGACCACAGTCTGACTTACAATAAAAGCGCCACTATGAGAAAACATGAATATAGAGGAAATATTCAAAGAAGCAATTCAAGAAAAGAGCCAAAGTTGACAGCTGACTTCCTAGATTAAAAGGCCCACTGAGGGGCCGACTCTGTGGTTTAGTGGGTTAAGCTGCTGCCTGAAGTGCTGGATTATCATATGGGCACTGATCTGAGGTTTGAGTCCTGGCTGCTCCACTTCCCATCCATCTCCCTGGAAATGGCCTGGGAAAGCAGTAAAAGATGGCCCAAGAGTTTGGGTCCCTGCACCCATGTAGGAGGCCTGGAAGAAGCTCCTGGCACCTGGCTTCAGCTTGGGCCAACCCTGGCTGTTGTGGCCATTTGAGGAGTGAACCAGTGGATGGGAGACCTCTCTGTCTTTCCCTCTCTCTGTAATTCGGCTTTTCAAATAAATAAAAATAAATCTTTTTTAAAAGAGGGATGGAGCACTGAGTGGCAAATGCCCCTAAGAGATATAAAACTTTCAGAAAAGAAGACAAAAGGCCTGACCCCCTACAAAGAATTGAGAATCAGAAGGGCATTCTACAGGCACTGGAAGCTACAGGACAATGGAACAAGGCCTTCAAAATTCTGAGAGAATTCTACAGCCATGCAGTCAAGTAAGAGTGGAAGTGAGACATTTTTAGATATGCAAGGTCTCCAATAACATACATCTTTAAGTCTTTTCTCAGGAAATTGCTGAGAGGGTGTGATCTGGTCAAAGAAGTGAAACAGGAAAGGAAAAGACAGCACACAGAAGAGGAGTCACAGGCGTTGTAAGAAGAGAGCGGTGCAATGGACAGAGCCCAGAGAAGAGCCGGGAGATGAAGCCAACAGCAGAGTGTGTCTAGGTAAAAAATAGAACTGGAGGAATCCCTGTTGTGACTTTCTGAAAACCTCTATTCACAGAAAGCTTACAATTGTATTAAAAATTGGGGGAAGAATTGTTAGAGTCGACTGCCCGAAAAACGTCACCAAGAGACATCTCTTATGCAAACAGCAAGGGGAAGCTTTATTGATTATCCAGCATGCTGGGGCTGTCTGATCATACATGAACAGAGCAGCCCTGAATAACCAAAGGTTAGGGTTTATAAAGGCAAAAACCGCAAAACCGGGAAGGGGGGAAATACATGGTTGCTATGCACGGTTGCTATACACAGTTGCTAAAATCAAAAGAGAGTACATAAAATCAAAAGAGAGTATATGGTTACTGGGGTCAACATAACCTAAAACCTAAGTGAAATTAATATTTATCATAATCTTGACAATACCAGTTACAATATTACAATCAGCAATTAGGACTTGACATTAATGTAAGACACAGACAAATCACATCTTCATTATTAGCCCAGGTAACCCAGGTGTAACCTTTCTACTTTTAAGCTTGAGCAATCATGCTAGGGGGTTTTTGTGTGTTGCCAAGGGTGATGTAGTGCACTGCTATTGTCCGACTATTTGAGATCATAGTTTCAGACCAGAGTCTCACGGTGGGGGGTGCTGTCTCAGAATGGAGTCTCAAGTGCTCCAAAATGGAGTCCCTACTGTCAAGGTGCTACTTCACTCTGTCTTATTTTTACAGCTGTACCAGGAAGGTTTAAACCTGTAAGCTTAAGCTTAACTTTTTACACCTGCACATATACAATTTTAACTCTTCAGAATCAGTGATTAAAAACAAAATAAATGAAACACATTTTTTAAAATGAGGCAACTTTTACTTCCAGAGTTTTCAAGAAAGTTTTATAGCAAATGTAACCATAGTTTGCTGGACATTTATAGCCCCACAATTAAACTCATGTTGAAGAGTAATTTAACCAAAATTTGTACATACAGAGGTATCTCACAAAGTTCACAGAGATATATAATTAAATTATTTTGCTGCAAAAACTTCTTGAAACCCATGATTTTTTTTCCATAAGCCTTCTGAAGAACCCTCATATTAGATGAGTGGAGACAGGAGGCAGGGGAAGTGCCTGTTGGAATGACATAAGGGTACTTAATCTTTATGTTCCTAACTAGAAAGTCCAAAGATAAATCCCAAAATGTGTGTGTGTGTGTGCATGTGTGTGTGTGGGGGGGGCATAGCATTAAGACACTGTTAAAATACCCATGTCCCACATCAGAGAGCCGGGGTTACAGTCTAGGTTTTGGCTTGCCTGACTGCAGTTTCCTGTTAATGCACATGCTGGGAGGCAGGAGGGATGGCTCAAATGATCACATCCCTGCTATCCATGCTCGGAGGCCCAGATCAAGTTTCCAATTCCTGGCTTCAGGTCCCCAGAGCAAAGCTCCACCTGTTGTGGGCATCTTGGGAGTGAACCAGTAGATCAGAGCTCTTTTTCTGGTCTGTCTCTATCTCTTAAATAAATAAGAGAGAGAGAGAGAGAGAGAGAGAGAGAGAGACTGCAGTGCAAGCATGTTATTTAGAATTATGGAGGTAAATATAGAAGAAACAAGATTTGGTTTTTAATTTGATAGAAACACAGATGGAGCAAATGCTCCCATCTGCTGGCCACTGTTCAAATTCCTTAATGGCTGGGGCTGGTTCAGGCCCAAATGTGGGTTGGCAAGAATCCAGCCACTTGAGCCCTCACCACTACCTCAGAAGGGGCACATTCGCAGAAGCTGGACTTGAGTTGCAGCCAGGAAGCAAAACCAGGCACTCTGATGTGGGATACTAACCGCTAGGCAACACACTGCCCCAGTTCCTGGCTTCAGCCTGGCCCAGCCAAAGCTGTTGAGGGCAACTGGGGAGTGAACCACTGATGGGAGCTCTCTCTGTTTCTGCATCTTTCTTCTTTCAAATAAACAAAATCAATGAAAATTATACCAGTAAGTGCTCTTAAATATTTGTTGTATTGATCCAAGCTGAACTGTCTTTCCCTTCCCTGCCTGATCCTTTCCTCTTTAGTTCTTGATGTCAGAGGTGACATATTTTGGTCTGGATGGACCAGTCTGACCAGAGAAGTTGCAATGAGTGGGAGAAGGGACTATCCCTACGCCGTCCATTTTCTTTGTTTATTGTCTACCTCAAGACCCATAGTCAGAAACACAGAACACAGTACTTACAAGATTTAAAAAATGAATTTGCAAGCACCTTTTATGTGAAATTTGGTCATCGAGTCACATAAATTTGTACTTTATTTGTATAGATAGGATGTAGATATTTAAACTCAGAGAATGGAATACATTTGGAGAATTTAATTGATTTAGACTTCAAAGGGCCTGCCTCAGCCTACCTCAGCGTCTTTGGTTATCCATGCGCTCATCTCTCCCCCTTTCTCTGGCCTCCCCTCTGTCCCCAGAAGCGAGCCCAGCTCCTTATCTCACCCCAGGACCCTGCACGGGCTGCTGCTTCTGTCCAGACGGCTGCTGGTTCTTTCCCAGTGTCTTGCATGGCCGGCTCCTTCTCATTACAGATAGCTGTTTTAAACGAGTTCTCCCATGATTCTGTAATCTCAGCGTGTCTTATTTCTTTTTCCTGTATTTATTACACTCTGATTTTCTAAATCTCCCCACCACGTCATTAGCAGATCTATCCTCAGTCCAGCACTCACTGACCGAAGAATGACATGCCTACTCCTGTACTTGGAGATGTCGTACCAAAAGGTCATCTGTGTCACACCTAGAAGCCATCAGAGCTCTTCTGAGATACTCCACACCGCCCACTTCCCATCTCAGCTTCTTACTGGGCATTTTGTGGTTTCAGGACGTCAGTGACTTAATACCCGGACCTCTTCAGATCCTCACCCTACTTTACCCAGCGCGGCCTGCAGGGGGCGCTGTGGCGGGAGGCCTCCTTCGGTGCACGCCGGCGCCCAGCGTGAAGCGAGACAGAGGTGGGAGAAGGGGAGCGGAGAGGCGGGGCCCACCGGAAGAGGCGGGGTTGTCCATGAACCCGCCCCTCCTGGCAGGCAGTCCTCCCTCGCCCCGCCCCTACCCCCGCCCGGGCGGCCATGGCCATTCCCGGCATCCCCTATGAGCGACGGCTTCTCATCATGGCGGACCCTAGAGATAAGGCGCTTCAGGACTACCGCAAGAAGCTGCTGGAGCACAAGGAGATCGACGGCCGTCTTAAGGAGCGTGAGTGCACCTTTCTTTCCACGTAATCTCGTGCCTGGACTCGCTTCTGTTTCTGACCAAGCGGATGCCTCCCACCGCGCTGGGCAGCCGAGCCCCAGGGGTGGGAAGGCCTCGGTGCGGGGACAAGGCGCTTTGTCATCCGGCCCTTGAGCCCGGGGAGCAGCACCCGTCCGGGCGTGCGGGCGGCCCGGTCCGGGTCAGGAGGCAGAGAGAACATCCGCGGTCCCGAGGAGGAGGTGGAAAAGGACTGGAGGAGGAGCGGGGAAGACGTGGGCCGAGGCTGTCGCCCGGCTTGGGCTGCAGCAGGGCGGTGTTGGGGTCCCGGGACCCCGAGCGGGGGCGACGCTGTGAGTGAAGACGCCCGAGCAAGATAGGAGGCTCAGGGAGTTGGCTTGATCGAGGGGTCGAACGCCGGATCCGCAGGTCCGGAGAGAAGGGGCCCGGCGGTGCTAAGAACGCTTCTTGTCTGGGCTCGTGTAGTGCGGCGCGTTGTGCAAGTGCCGGGCACCCAAGTTTCCCTTAGTTGGGAGCACTAGAGTTTCTCCTGTGGGCCCTCCCTGAGGAGCCTGGGGGATTTAATTAAACGGAGGAGGCCCTGGCCATATGGTGTTTGTGCGGGACTTCCTTTAGGGTGAAAAGTCGGAGAGTGGCCGGGTGAAGGGGCAGTGAGGGTCCCCGACCCGCCGACTGTCGTTCGGATTTGTAGTTGGAATTCTGAAAATGTCAGGCTGCAAATGCAACCTAAAAAGGACTTCAACAAATACGGGTTGTCGATCTAGGAGAAAAAATGCGATGCTTTTTCTCTGTAACATTTCGTTTTTAAACTTGTCACCTACTCGTTATTACGTTAATGGTTTGACAGTGGATATGCAAAACGGAGTTAAGTAAACTTAAGTAGAGCGGGACTTGGTGACTTGAACTAAGTTTGTTGTTTAATTTAAAATGTCCAAATTATGTAATTTCAGTAAGGGAACAATTAAAAGAACTTACCAAGCAGTATGAAAAGTCTGAAAATGATCTGAAGGCCCTACAAAGCGTTGGGCAGGTAGGTCCCGGAGTTTCGGGTGCAGGGGGTGATGGGGATTTGCTTTGTTTGGCTTTTGGCTGCTGGCAAAAAGTAATACTTTTTTTTTTCTTTTCTTTTTTTTAGATTGTGGGTGAAGTTCTTAAGCAATTAACTGAAGAAAAATGTAAGTGAATTTAATTAGTGAAAGAACAATCACCTATTCCCCAAATTTTAAAATGCTTATTATTTTAATGACACAAGTGCAAGGAGAGACTAAATTTTCTTTCTATTGTTGTCTTCTTGGAGGACGGGATTTTAGTCTCAGTTTTTGAATCTGTCTTTTTATTTTCTTCTTCCAGTCATTGTTAAAGCTACAAATGGACCAAGATACGTTGTGGGCTGTCGTAGACAGGTAATGCTTTACATTTGAATAGTGCTTTATAATTGACAAAAGTTCATTTCCTGTAAGTTCCTATATTTGATTCCTGGGGTAGGCAGGCCAGGCATTACCTGTAACTGCCAAGGCTGATTTGTTTAGATGGAGCTAATTATTATGAAAGCCACGATTCAAACCGTGAGCTGTGACTTACGCTGTTCCGTGCCTTTTGCTGTGTCGTGTCACCTTGATAGGATCTATATACTTCAAGATCAAAGAGTGTTGGAAGTGAAAAATCATTTTATTTTAGCATCTTTTTTTAAATTTAAATATTTAATTATTTATTGTAAGTCAGAGTTACACAGAGAGAGGAGAGGCAGAGAGAGAAAGGTCTTCCATCTGCTGGTTCACTCTCTCGTTAGCCACAATGGCCAGAGCTGTGTCTGGTCTAAAGCCAGGAGCCAGGAGCTTCTTCCAGGTCTCCTATGTGGAGATCTTGGGCCATCCTCTGCTGCTTTCCCAGGCCATAGAAGAGAGCTGGATCGGCAGTGGAGTGGCCGGGCCTTGAACCTGTGCCCATATGGGATGCCGGCACTACAGACGGCGGCTTTACCAGCTACGCCACAGCGCTAGCCCCTATTTTAGTTTCTTTTTGAAAAGGATTTGTTTCGTATTTAAACATTCAGAAATGTTACTGTACTATAGCCCAAGTTAATTTTGTATGAAGTCTTTTCGATGAGCATATCAAATTGAAATAACTCTAAATTTCTTTTTACAGTCATCAAAAAACCAACAAATGGTTTAGAGTCATTCAGTATCATCTGAAACCAATTTATATAGTTCTTGGTTCTCTAGGAAGTATTCCTAGGTAAAATATTCTTGTAAATTTGTTGGGAGCGCTTTTTCTGAATGTTTTGTAGGTCCAGATTTTTTTTTTTTTAAAGAGCAATCTTCCATCTGCTGGTTTACTCCCTAAATGACTGCAATGGCCAGGGCTGAGCCAGGCTAAAGCCAGGAGCCTGGAACAGCATCCTTGTCTCCCATGTGGGTGACAGGGGCCCAAGCACTTGGACCATCATCTGTGGCTTTCCTGGACAAATTGGCAAGGAACTGGGTTGCAAGTGGAGTAGCTGGGAATCAAACTGGCACTCACATGGGATTCCAGCATTGTAGGTGGAGCTCTAACCCACTGGACCACGATGCAGGCCCCTACATGCAGGTTTTAAAATATTGATACAGCATGGCCATGGACTGAAATTTAACCCCAGGACTAGATCTGATTTTAGGGTCTTTCTTAGCACATAAGTAACTTGTTTTCTAAGTCAAAATGTTAGCTGCCTTATCAGACAAGGGGTTTTTATGTCTCATTCAGGGTTCTCTTATGCCAAAAGTTAAAATTTCATGGCCAGAGTGGACAGAGAGAGAGAGAGAGAGAAAGGTCTTCCTTTGCTGCAGGTTCACCCTCCAATGGCCGCTGCGGCCGGTGCACTGCGGCCGGCGGACCGCGCTGATCCGATGGCAGGAGCCAGGTGCTTCTCCTGGTCTCCCATGGGGTACAGGGCCCAAGGACTTGGGCCATCCTCCACTGCACTCTCGGGCCATAGCAGAGACCTGGCCTGGAAGAGGGGCAACCGGGACAGAATCCGGCACCCCGACCGGGACTAGAACCCGGTGTGCCGGCGCCGCAAGGCGGAGGGTTAGCCTAGTGAGCCGCAGCGCCGGCCTGAGAGAATATTTTTTTAAGGTTTTTTAAAAATTTATTTGTTTGTTTGAAAGGCAGAGTGACACAGTTGGTTCACTACCCCCTGTGCCTTCAACAGCCCCAAACTCAGGAGCTGGGGACTTCAACTGGGTCTTCAAGGTGGATGGCAGGGACCCAAGTACCATCATCCATTGCCTTCCCTGGTGCATTACCAGGGAACTAAATCAGAAGTTGAGGAGCCAGGACCAGAATTGGCACTCCAACATGGGAAGTGGGAAGCTTAAGCTGCTGTACCACAATTCCAGCCCCAAGAGGATATTTGAAAACTAGAAAATAATAGAAATGCCAGAATATTCCCTCTAGGTGAAAATGTTGAAATTGCCCCATATTGCTCTCCTTTTATTCCTTTTTTGGCTACCTCACTTACTGGCAATTTTAAAAACAATTGATTGCAGTAGACCTGTTGTATTTGTCTTTACTTCATTTTAATTGATAGTAAGTCCTCCATTAGTACCTGTTAATAAAGTCTGGTGGTCAGTAATTCATGATTCTGAAACTGTCTTGGTTAGTGGTTTTTTAAACAGTAGAAAAGAAACTATGTTTGAAAAGTAACATCCTTCATTTTATAGAGTGAATCTATTGAATAGCGTCTATCCAGTGCTCCCCAAATAAGTTACTCTGCTTTAATATGCTCTGATCTAATATATAATATACTTAGCATGGTGTCTGACGGGTAACAAAGGCCTAAAGCATCGTTGCTGGTTTTGGGATTTTGTGAGGCAAAATAGTATTTCCTCCCAATTCCCTTTGATCATACATTCTTCCCAAAAACTGTTCCCTGCAAAGTAAGCCTAATGAATATACCTTTAAAATGCCTCACTATTGTTCCCCTAAAATGTTTGCTAAAGGATTTTCTATAATGCCTTGGTACCAGTTTCCAGAGTCACCCACCGTGCTATAGAGCCTACCTCAAAGCAGTGAACACAATTATATTAAAGGGTGAACTTTTTTGAAAGTAAAATTGCAAAGTCCATTTCCTCTTCATAAGCAAGGTCATTGGCACCTTGGACATTTTATCAATCATTTCACATAGAAATTGCCTAAGAAGGTATTCTTTTAAGGGGATAGATAGAAATGCTTTTCAGATATTGCTTTTACAAGAGGTTTATGTTGGATGGAATTGACAGTTGACAGTCTGGTTTTCATGTTCTCTCTGAAGGATAAACATGAGTATTTGGTTTCTCAATTTTAAACTCTTGTTTGAGGATTATTCTTTTTAGTGTTTGGATAATAATGCCTTTTTTTTTTTTTTTTTTTTTAACAAAACTAGCTTGACAAAAGTAAGCTGAAGCCAGGAACAAGAGTTGCTTTGGATATGACTACACTAACTATCATGAGGTGGGTTTCCTATTTTTTTTTTCTTTAAGATGTGTGCTTGTGGGTTTTTTGGTTTTTGGTTTTTTTGTTTGTTTTAAATTTGAGAGGCAGAGTGAGAGAGAGAGAGATCTTCTATCCACTGGTTCACTCCCCAGATGGCAGCAAAAGCCAGGAATGGGCGAGGCTGAAACTGGGAGCCTAAACTCCATCCTGGTCTCTATTGTGATTAGAGGCACAAGTACTTGTTTGTCTTCCACTGCCTTCCCAGGCACATTAGCAGGAAGTTGAATCGAAAGTCAAGCAGCCAGGACTCAAACCAGCACTCTGTATGGAAGGCTGATGCCTTATGCAGTTACTTCACCCATTGCACCACAACACCAACCCCTCTGATTCTATTTAATTACTTGTTATTTTCACAGAGAAATTTTATTCAAAATACATATTTCTTGAAATCACTATTTTGACACTTCGCTCCTTTTGGTTAATTTAATCATGTTTGCGTGGATGAATTGATTATATACTCTGTAGGCTAAGAGAAAATACATCTTTTGAAAGAAAAATGCATACCTTTTCATTCCAGATATTTGCCAAGAGAAGTGGATCCACTGGTTTACAACATGTCTCATGAGGACCCGGGGAATGTTTCTTACTCTGAGATCGGAGGGCTGTCAGAACAGATCCGGGAATTAAGAGAGGTTGGTACCCGTGCTTTCTTCTCTAAAGTTAATGATGAATAGTACAGGTTTTAGGATGCCTCAAGGGAGAAACGATTCGTTTTTATCCAAATAGCTGTTACTGAATATTAATACATGTACTACTGTTGCTGAGAGAATAGTTTTGAATATCTAACTATGAAAATTATTGGAGTTAATTTGATGTTAGAAACATCTTTTAGTTCTTTCAGTGTCAGTGAAGGGACATAAAAAGCTAAGAATATTTGGTATAATCTTACGCCTTTGCCATCTATGGTTTTAATGATCATAAAAGGTTAGTTAGGTTGGAGCACATTTGGGTAAAGCATAATAACCCCATTAATTTTAACTACTATTTTTTTCTTTTTTTTTAATATTTATATATTTATTTGATGAAAGAGTTAAAGAGAGAGAGGGAGAGACACACAGAGAGAGATCTGCCATCCACTGGTTCATTCCTTAGATGGCCTCAATGGCCAGGGCTGGACTGGGCAGAGGCAAGGGGCAAGGAGCTTCACGTGGGTTTCCCACAGGGGTCGCGAAGTCTCAAACACTTGGGCCGTCTGCTGCTGCTTTCTCATTAGCAGGGAACTTCAGCAGTGGAACAGCAGCTGGGACTCAAACTGGAGCACATATAAGATGTTGGTGTCACAGGCAGTGGCTTTCCCTCCATGCCACCCTGCTGGCCCCTGACTAATCACTCTGAGGGTAGAGTGAGTTATCTATGCCTTATATTTTATTTTATTAAAATGGTTAGCTGCCACTTAAGAACAGTTCTGGTTGTAGGAGTGGCTTAAATATTTTAAGTTGTTAGATGAAGAATCAAAGTAGGATTGCCTATATCATAACACATAAACATATGGCTTTTTTTTTTTAAGCTTGACAACATATTCTTTTTTTAAAAAGAAAAAGACTTATTTATTTTTTTTACTTGAGAGGCAGAGTTACACAGAGAGAGAGAGAGAAAGGTCCTCCATCCAATGGTTCACTCTCCAGCTGGCCGCAACGGCTGGAGCTGCGCCAATCTGAAGCCAGGAGCCAGGAGCTTCTCCCTGGTCTCACACATGGGTTCGGAGGCCCAAGGACTTGGGCCATCTTCTACTACTATCTCAGGCCACAGCAGAGTGCTAGATCAGAAGAGGAGCAGCCAGGACTAGAACCGGCACCCATATGGGATGCCAGCGCTTCAGGCCAGGGCGTTAACCCGCTGGACCACAGCGCCGGCCCCAGCATATGGCTTCTTAATAGTTATCTGTAAAACAAGTTATAATGTCCCGTTGATTTTATCCTAAGGTAAGCTGGAAATATTTGAGGATGAATTAGAATAGTTGGAACATTCTATCTCATCTAATTTAAGTCCTAAGTCCGTAGTTCTTAAACTTCAGCAATTATGTTTTCTGGAACACATATTAAAAATACAGATTATGGCTGGCGTCGTGGCTCAATGGGCTATCCTCCGCCTTGCGGTGCCAGCACACCGGGTTCTAGTCCTGGTTGGGGCGCCGGATTCTGTCCTGGTTGCCCCTCTTCCAGGCCAGCTCTCTGCTATGGCCCGGGAGTGCAGTAGAGGATGGCCCAAGTCCTTGGGTCCTGCACCCCATGGGAGACCAGGAGAAGCACCTGGCTCCTGCCTTCGGATCAGCGTGTTGCACCAGCCATTGGAGGGTGAACCAATGGTAAAAGGAAGACCTTTCTCTCTGTCTCTCTCACTGTCCACTCTGCCTGTCAAAAAAAAAAAAAAGAAAAAAAAACAAAAACAACAACAGATTACTAGGCTCTTCCGGTGGTTTTGGTAAAGTCTCTTGTGTTGGGGCACAGGAATGGGGCGTAAGCATTCCAGGTGATTATGTAACCAAATTTTTATTTGACCAAACCTGAAGAAGTACTGGCATAGTATAAATAATAGCCTATTTTCTCCCATATTTAGTAAATGGGCAGCAGGGACAAATGTTGTCTTTCTGTGATGATCACCTGCACAGGAGCAGAACCTCATGGACACGTGCGTGCACATGCGAGCACACGTGCACATGCACACGCGAGCACACACACAGAGTCCTCTTTGATCTTCACTTTAGAATATGAATTCCTTTTTTTTTTTTTTTTTTTAAGATTTATCTATTTGTTTCAGAAGCAGAGTTAGAGAGGGAGAGGCAGAGAGAGAGCTCTTCTTCCATCCACTGGTTCACTCCCCGATTGCCCGCAACTGCTGGAGCTGGGCCTATCAGAAGCCAGGAACCAGGAGCTTCTTTTGGGTCTCCCACATGGTTGCAGAGACCTAAGCACTTGGGCCATCTTCCACCGCTTTCCCAGGTCATTAGCGGAGAGCTGGATTGGAAGAGGAGCAGCCGACATAGGAACTGGTGCTAATATGGGAAGCCGGCACCACAGGTGGAGGCTTAGCCTACTACACCACAGCGCCAGCCCCATAGAATATGAATTTTTCACACTTTTGGCTTGTCCTCGTCACACCTCATGGACACAGCTATTCAACAGAAGCTCATCTCCCTGGTTACTGGTGCTGTAAATAATTTAAGTTAGACAGATCCTCAGTTTGTCTATTCTCTTCATTTTGTTCCTTGAATCAGTCTTGGTCTGACATTGAGCAGAACCGTTCCTGTTGCTCTTCTATGGCTGCTTTGGCGAAGTGACAGCAGAAGAAAATTGCATACATGTTTCCTCTTAGTGGTTCTTGTAACTTAATCAATTCCCAATTTTATCATTATTTTGTATATTAGTATACAAAATGCAAACTAGTATATATCTTTGAGATTCTTAACTACTTTATGTAGTGTAATTTTTCATTGAGGTTTAATTTATATCAACAAATACATCTTCAGCATATATCTCAAATATGTTTTAAGAACTTATACATATGTGTATCACCCCAAATGTGTGGTTTGTTAAAATAACCATTACTTAAAGGTTTTTAAAATTAAGGTATTTTAAATCTACCTAAAGAAAAACTTCTAATATAAATGGTTTTATATAACATGGATGTTTAAATCTCTTATAGATTATGATGTGTACCCTTGACCATGTTGATATTAAAGTATTTGAAACTTCATTAAAATCTTTACTAACCTAAAGAAAAAAAAACCTTCTTTTTTAGGTAATAGAATTACCTCTTACAAACCCAGAATTATTCCAGCGTGTAGGAATAATACCTCCAAAAGGCTGTTTGTTATATGGACCTCCAGGTTGGTATCGAATTGTTTTTGCTCCTCCAGTAAGTGAATGAATTGAGGAATAAAAAAGTGAGATGGGAATTTAGTATAGTCAGTTCCAGCCTGCACTCTGTTCAGAGTAAGAGCAGGCTGGGAGGTGAGCTGTGTCCACTGCTCCCTCAGGCTTGTGCTGTCCAGTGGACCTCGTGGCATGTGTATGTTTACAGGCCACGTGATTCTGGTGCAGTAGTCCTCAGGTGTGCATCTCAGACTCTGGGCGTCTCCGAGATGCTCTCATGGAACCTACAGGGTCAAAGCTACTTTCAGAATACTCAGATATCACTGTGTTGACACCTGTGCTGATGGTGCAGCAGCATAGCATGAACAAGTTGTCAGTGGCATGAAAGAGCACGTGTGGTCATTATGTCCTTGATGAATGTACTGGCAGTATTTAAGAAAAATCATAAGCCAGGGGTGGACATTTGACAGGGCAATTAAAAGACCCCTACTTGGATTGCCCATATGTCATACTGAAGTGTCTGGGTTTGGGAACTGGCTCCACTTCCTATTCCAGGTTCCTACTGACGCACACTCTGCGGAGGTAGTGGTGATGGCTCGGGTGGTTGTGTCCCTGCAGCTTATGCAGGAGCCCATACTAAGTTCCTGGCTCCTCATCAGGCTGGTCCAGCCCTGGCCGTTGCTGGCATTCGGGGAACAAACCAATGGATAGGTGATCTCTCTGTCTTTCTGCCTTTCAAATAAATAGTAAAAATGAGTTTTTTTCTAGATAAAAAAATGAGTTTCACTTTAAAATATGGTTAATTGAGCAGTAAAAATGGTTACTTTTGTTAAATCTTTGATTACTGTTGTATGCTGCATGTGATGCAATGGGAAATATATACTAAGCACTTCTGTATGTTGGAAAGGATAGTTGTCTTTTTAGTAGAAGCATTTGTGAAGTTATTGGAGTTGCCAGTTGAATTAGGCTGCTTTTTATAGAATGCCATTTTTATCTGCAATTTGCAATCTGTGGTTCTTTAGACTTAATTGGTTATTAATTATTGGTTATTCAGATTGGTCATTTGTTATCTGGCACACATTTTCCCCAGATGAGCAAAGTGAGCTTGTCCTGTTAAAACAACTGATATTGTCTTTCTCACTAGAGGCAAAATGTGAACTTTCAGCAAAAATTCAAATTTTTGAAAAGTTGTATGTGGAACTGTGAGCTTGACAGCTTTCTAATAGTTAATACTTAAAGACTTTTCTGGTGAGCTAGGTGGTGATATTAGCAATTCTATTTTTTAAAATACTTATTTATTTTGAAAGAGTTACAGAGAGAGGGAGAGAGAGATCTTCCATCCACTGGTTCATTCCCCAAATGGGTACAATAGCTAGCACTGGGCTGTGCTGAAGCCAGGAACCAGGAGCTTCATCTCATATGTGAGTGGTAGGGGCCCAAGCCCTTGAGCCATCTTCCACTGCTTTTCTCCGGACGTTAGCAGGAAACTAGATGGGAAGTGGAGCAGCTAGGACATGAATTGGCACCCATGTGGGATGCTGGTGTCACAGGCCTCAGCTTGTACCTGCTACACCACAATGCTGGCCCTGACCATTGTGTTTTAATGTAATAAAAGTTTCTGTCATTATTCATGTTGTGAATAGAGTTTGATACAGTTTTAAATGTTTTTATCCAGTGAGATTGAAGTAACATTGTTAAGGCCTAATACCTGTTGGAGTGGTTATTTTAAAAAAGATGAAAGATAACAAGTGTTTGCAAGGATGTGGAGAAAAGGAAACCCTTGTTTACTGTTGGTGGGCATGGGTGGCCCTTATGGAAAACAGGAGGTTTTTACTGGAGGTTCTCATAATATTAGAAAAAGAGCTACTGTATGACCCAGTATCTGGGTATATGTCCAGAGGAATTAAAATCAGTTGTCAGGGCAGGCATTTGGAGCAGTGGATTAATTCTCATCATGGGACACCCACATCCCATTTGTAATGCTGGTTTGAGTCCCAACTACTCCACTTTTGGTCTAGCTCCTTGTCAATTAAAAATAAAAATTACAAGGGATATCTTGAATGCAATTTAAAGTTTTAATATCGAGTAGAAATACTTTGGAATTTTATGGGGAAATTCTGTTTGTCATTTAGCTTTAATTTGGGAAAATTGACTAGCCAAAGGATGACATTTTTAAAAGGCTTTTGAAAATTTTGTTTACTCTCCAATTAACTAGGACTTCTTTTCTCATTCCCAGGGACAGGAAAAACACTTTTGGCGAGAGCTGTTGCTAGTCAGCTGGATTGTAACTTCTTGAAGGTAAAGGAGAGATTCTTTGGAGTTGAAATTGAATTTTTCTTGAATTGTCCTATGTTTACCTTAATGTTTTTCCTTTAAACAGGTTGTATCTAGTTCTATTGTAGACAAATACATTGGTGAAAGTGCTCGTTTGATCAGAGAAATGTTTAATTATGCCAGAGACCATCAGCCATGCATTATTTTTATGGATGAAATAGATGCTATTGGTAAGAATATGTGTTTCAAAATTTAAACTTTTTTTGGAAAGTTTTTTTTTTTTTTTAAGATTTATTTATGGGGCTAGTGCTGTGGTGTAGCGGGTAAAGCCGCCATCTGCAGTGCCGGCATCCCATATGGGTGCCGGTTCAAGACCCAGCTGCTCCACTTCTGATCCAGCTCTCTGCTTCTGGCCTGGGAAAGCAGTAGAAAATGGCCCAAGTCTTTGGACCCCTGCACCCACATGAGAGACCTGGAAGAAGCTCCTGGCTTCAGATTGGCACAGCTGCAGCTATTGAAGCCAGTTGAGGAGTGAACCAGTGAACCAGCAGATGGAAGACACCTCTCTCTCTCTCTCTCTCTGCCTCTGCCTCTCTGTAACTCTGCTTTTCATTTGAAAGATGGAGTTATATATAGAGAGAGAGACAGATAGTCCATCCTTTGGTTCACTCAAAATGGCAGCAACAGCCAGGGCTGAGCTAGGCTGAAGCCAGGAGCCTAGAGCTTCATCCAGGTCTCCCACATGGGTGCAGGGGTCCAGGTACTTGGGCCTGCTTAGCAGGCACATTATCAGGGAGCTGGATTGGAAATGGAGCCGCCAGGACTCAACCTGGTGCCCATATGGGATGCTGGCTTTGCAGGAGGTAGCCTAAGCTGCTACGCCACAATGCCAAGCTCCATCTTAATATTTTCAGCTGACACTGGTACATTCCGTTTTCTTAGATGATGTTTATTGTGGAAAAAAGTAATGCATTTACACATCCAAATCTATTTTAGGTGGTCGTCGGTTTTCTGAGGGTACGTCAGCTGACAGAGAGATTCAGAGAACTTTAATGGAGGTAATATTTGGTAAAGGGGGTTTAATAGAGAAATACCTATTACATGAAGAACTGAGCATTGCATATTGCAATGGGAAAATACATACAACAGTATCTGCATAATTCTACTTGGCGTACATTTGAACGATTTTATGTTTTATCAGCAGGTCAGCTATTTAGTTGTTTAAATTGTGTATTATGAATGTGATCTTGTGCTGGCTTTATTAAGACGTCTTATGAGTAACAGGCACTATAAGACTGGCAATAAATGAGTTATATTTATTTTTGACTGTGGCCCAAAAGTCGTTCTTTCCTCCCTTCCTTCATTGCTGAGACTGAAAGGCAGCTGACATAGTTGTGATGACTGAGCTGTGGAGGAGTGTATATGAGCCTTTCCCCACTTTTCTCTGCTCCACATCTGGGAAAGTGATGGCAAGATCCAAAACATATTCCCACTTCTGCAAATACAAAGTAATGTAGGTAGTGCAGTTCTTTTTCATTGAATGTATTTGAAAATCACTTTTCATAAATTATATTGCTCTGCCCAGGAGATGTACAGTATTTTTCAGTTAATTATAAAGTCTGCAAGAAGTTTCCAATTGAAATATTTCAGAACAACACAAATACTGGTTTTATTTCATGTAACTGAGAATGTCAACTAATAAACATATTGTTGTGCAAGCTAGAGTTTTGCTTTTTCTTACGTTTTATTTATTTGTATTTGAAGGTCAGAGTAGCAGAGATAGACAAAGCGTCCATCTGCTGGTTCATTCCCCAAATGCCTGCAACAGCTAAGGCTGGACCAGACTGAATCAAGGAGCTAGAACTCCATCTGGGTCACTCATGGGGATAACAGAAAACCATGTGGTTGGGCACCATCTGCTGCCTCTTGGGTGCCTTAGCAGGAATCCGGATTAGAAACAGAGGCAGGACTCAATCCCAGGTCCTCCAGTAAGGGATGTTGGTATCCCAAGCTGCTGCTTAACTCCCTGTATCTCAGTGCCCACTCTGGTTAGTTAGATTTTTTTTTTTTTTTGGACAGGCAGAGTGGACAGTGAGAGAGAGAGACAGAGAGAAAGGTCTTCCTTTGCTGTTGGTTCACCCTCCAATGGCCGCTGTGGCCGACGCACCGCGCTGATCCAATGGCAGGAGCCAGGTGCTTCCTCCTGGTTTCCCATGCGGGTGCTGGGCCCAAGGACCTGGGCCTCCTCCACTGCACTCCCTGGCCACAGCAGAGAGCTGGCCTGGAAGAGGGGCAACCGGGACAGAATCCGGCGCCCCGACCGGGACTAGAACCCGGTG